>NC_090285.1:51717500-51842500 GCF_037392515.1 Haliotis asinina | reverse complement strand
GGTGACGTCAGGACTACCGAGTGTTACCGTTGTCATTTTCATCATATCTTACACTCTTCTTAGACTGATAATAAACCCGTAACTTAAAAACAGTAATAAAACATCTCCGGTGGAAGACTTCAAACTTGACGTCACACTCATTCCTCGAGCTTGCTCCAAAATATGCCATACAGGTCAGTCCTGCTGAATTAGCTGATGACTGTCGTCATGCCTTATAGAACGACGCTGACAATGTTAAATCTAGCTATATAGTCACCGGATTGTCTGTCCCGACTACTTGCAGAACCCGCCATAGTCCTGGAATATTGAGTCCAGCGTAAAACAACACACAGCGTTAGTCCCGAGTATTACAGCTCATCTGTATTATGAAAATCCTACACTGTACCTGCTCTCTGTGGGGTAGTTTAGTGGTTAAAGCATTAGCTCGTCATGCCGAAGACCCGTGTTCGATTCATCACAAGGGAACAATGTGTGAAACCTATTACTCCGGTCCCGTGATATTGCTGGAATATTTCTGAAAAGCGGCGTAAAACTATTTTCACTTGCTCATCATTATCTTTTGGGGACAGATTCGATAACACGATGTCTGCAATGGCCTTGCAGTCACATTCCTTTTTAGCGCGGTATAAGCAAAAAACGATCAGTGCAAGTTTCTGATATTTGTCATCCTAATCGAGACATTATACGACGGATAGACTACCAACTAATCCCTGAAATGCACATTTTACAGAAAAAATGTTCATAGTAAAAACATTATTATGAAAAGAATCCCTGATTCTTTCCGCATTTTCAGAACTGAGGAAATCTGGACTTTCCACATTTTCTAGACCTGCGAGGGCTTTCTCGGATATATTTGCTCTGTATGACAGACTATATCAGCCCAGGTGGAAATATTTCAGCGAAACACCACGAAACTCCTGACAAAAGAATCACTGGATAGCACCAACAGCAACCTTATTCCTTGTGCCCCACACCGTGATATTGCTTGCATACTGGTAAACGTGGCATAAAACTCCAAAATGTAGTTCACCCACAGACTGACGGCCTGTTGTACAGACACGGAAACAAATTTACCAAAATGGAGCCAGTGCAAGTCTAGAATATGTTACCTCTGAGCATTATCTTATTTTATGAACATAATTTCGAAACTATTTGTTCCTGCAAATTATGTGATTATTGATAATATCTATTCATGTCTACAATTAATCCTTAATCATGATAAAAATTTGCTACACTGTGTAAAAATGAACATTTCTCAAAAGATGCTCAGAAACAATTTCCAAAGTATATTTCATATTTACAGTTCTAAAAGAATTCTATATATTACCATAATCTCCTCATATTCTTTCCATGTCATTATATTATATACGGATATGGTTTGTGAAAGTGTGATGATGCGCATCATTTATATGTGAATGTATCTTTTTTAGAATACTGCCACTGTTCCTCAGTGGAATACAATGAAGTAAATATCTTATCAGAGACGAGATGTTAGTCAAATAGACTGGTCCGGAATAACGAGGCTGCTCTGTTTTGTTGGGTTTTTTTCAGGTAGTTTGTTTCAAATGCTGACTAGGCATTGTATGAACCTACATCAGGATGACAATAGGAAAATAAACTATAATTTATCAAATGACAGGGGCAGCGTTAACAGTGGCCGATTCCCACAGCCTGTTGTTTGAGACGCATTTCGTGTTATGGTGATGTTCGCTCGAAGTGCGCCGCTTCCGTCTCGCATTCAACTTCGCCGGTTTTAAAGAGACGGGACTTGATTAAAACTCATCCTCTTTTCTTCAGCTTTTCACTTTCCCACGATGGACTTAATGGTCAGCCCGAGGCCGGACAGTGGCGCTGCAGGAATCCATGCACACATTGAAGACCTCCCAAAAAATGCCCTCTGTCCCGAGTGGACACACTGACCGGGCTTATTTAAAGGATACGGGCGTTTTTATAATGCTGATAATTTTATGTCCCGCGTGGATTCAATTCCGATGCTACTGCTGTTTACACATGAATATAAGACAGTGTGTCTAAATTGAAAACAGCTGCTTCTGAAATCTGAGGTATTCCAAGCTACTTCAGTTGAGGCATATTTACAAACATACACCAGTTCATTTTCATTTTTTTAAAACGTGAAATATTTAACAATGATGTTTTATGTTATATCTGCATACAAGAACGTGTTTTTTTCAATATTAAAAGGGCTTACTGCGGTTTTAGAATTGAAACAGATATATCACGCTGAAATCAAACATGTTGGCGGAGAAATGAAACACGACGCATCTACAACAAATTAATGAGATGTGTAATCCGAAATATATTTAAATTGCTTTTTTATATAAGACTCTCCTTCAAGCAAGGTAATATTGATCTGCACTAACACTTTTATGATCTTGCGTTGATATATATGTTGCGTGAGAGGCGTATCTGATCATGTATCTGAACTTAAATAAATATATTGCCTAAATTCACTTCCCATCACCATGGGTTGTCATGGTTTTATTATTTTTGTTTGGACGAGAGGAGTGAATATTTCTATTCATCAAAGTTAAACTTCATGATAACTGTACACTATCAGCATAACTTTAAATGGTCGATGTTGTTCTCGATGTTGGTGCGGATGTTGACGTCAATTTCGGCGATGGGTGTTGGTGTTTCGGGTGTTGCAGTTGGTGTTGATGTTGGTGTTGGGGTTGGTGATGGTGTATGTGATTGTGATGGTGATGGTGTATGTGATGGTGATGGTGATTTTGTATGTGATGATGGTGTTGATGATGGTGTATGTGATGGTGATGGTGTATGTGATGGTGATGGTGTAAGTGATGATGATGGTGTATGTGATGGTGATGGTGATGGTGTATGTGATGATGATGGTGTATGTGATGGTGATGGTGTATGTGATGATGATGGTGTATGTGATGGTGAAGGTGATGGTGATGGTGATGGTGTATGTGATGATGATGGTGTATGTGATGGTGAAGGTGACGGTGATGGTGATGGTGTATATGATGATGATGGTGTATGTGATGATGATGGTGTATGTGATGGTGAAGGTGATGGTGATGGTGTATGTGATGATGATGGTGTATGTGATGATGATGGTGTATGTGATGGTGAAGGTGATGGTGATGGTGATGGTGATGGTGTATGTGATGATGATGGTGTATGTGATGATGATGGTGTATGTGATGGTGAAGGTGATGGTGATGGTGATGGTGTATGTGATGATGATGGTGTATGTGATGATGATGGTGTATGTGATGGTGAAGGTGATGGTGATGGTGATGGTGTATGTGATGATGGTGATGGTGGTTATGGTTACGGTTACGGTGTAGGTAATGGCGTTGATGCAATTGTCGATGATGATGATGATGATGATGATGGGGATGGTGTACATTTTGGTGTTGGTGTTGGTGTTGGTATTGGTGTTGGTGTTGATGATGATGATGATGATGGCTACGGTTTAGGTAATGGCGTTGGTGCAATTGTCGGTGATGATGATGCTGAAGATGGCGTAAATGTTGGTGTTGGTAACGATGATGATGATGATGATGATGATGATGATGATGATGTACTTGATAGTGATAGTGATGGTTTTGTTATTGGTGCTAGTATTTGGTTTGCTGTTTGGATGGCACGTCTGTGAACTCTTGTTTAAACAGTCGCCATTCTTCGTACTGCAGATTCCAGGCAGAATGTTGTTTATACATTTCTCTCGTTCATTCCTTCGGGCATTCCATGGGTGGCAGCTTCAATTTCAAGAAATTGACGAGTATTCGTCTAATCACCCATTTCACAGTAGTCCAACCAGACACACACTGTTTCATGCTTATATCACAAATCCACAAAACGAACACAGGAATGTGTTTTCAACCCTGCAGCGTCTCCGAAAAAAACCTGCACGTCGTCTTTACTTACATTCTTTCATAAACCTTGAACCAACGAAGCAAAGCTTTCTATTGTCCTCTGTCCATCTGTGTCCTATTTGCCAGACCAGGGTCATCTAGGGTCAGCTTGGAGGCAAGAAGCCCCTCTAGGGTGGTAGTGGTGGTCGGGGAGGGGAAGAGGGTATCCAATACCTCCCTCCAAATATCGCTCTACGAAGCACATGGTGGCAATTAGAACCCGTCTGTTATCGCCCGATGCTATCATGTGACCTGCCTATTTTTTGTCGCCATGTTCTCCTTTGTTCACTTAAAAAACGAGGCCTTTGTGTATAATTTGAAAGTAAAGAACTTCGGGAAACAAAAACAAATAGCCTCTGGGTGAGAAGGATTCATTAGAGACATGGTCTCTCTGCCTCGGTGTAAGCGAGGATCGTGCAAGTGTGAAAAAAGAGAACAGTGAACACTCTCATGGATCCCAGTCCTTGGACTTCTTTTCATCTGTTAACAAAGAAGTTTGATCAAAGATTATGTTTGATCTTTGAGAGCTGCATGTTTGGGTAGTTTTTTTTGTGCCACTTCGGCGTAATTTGTTCCAAGCGTGACAAGGTTTGATCTAACTTTACAGAGGTTTATCAAAGCTATCGTGTTTTTTTGTTGTTTCGCGGGTTAATCTTTTCCGTCTCGCCATTGCGGATGAAATGGCTAGCACGGATATGCTTTAGCCTGAGAAAGAAATGGTCATTTACGTGCCAGGAAGCAAAGACTTGGTTTACGTTCAGTGTAGATTCTACAGAAAAGTGAGTCTCGGGGTCCGACGTGGGCGGAATAGGTGTTTGAAGTATTTTGCCTGTAAAGTTCGAATTTACGAGCTACACATTTTGGCCTTATTAGCTAAAGAGGTTGGTTTCTATACTGTTAGTCTTCAGACACTACACGGTTTAGTCTTTAGTTGCTACACGTTTTGGTCTTAGTAGCTAAACAGGTTGGTTTCTATACAGTGAGTCTTCAGAAACTACACGGTTTAGCCTTTAGTTGCTACAAATTTTGGTCTTATTAGCTAAGCAGGTTGGTTTCTATACAGTTAGTCTTCAGACACTACACGGTTTAGTCTTTAGTTGCTACACATTTTGGTCTTATTAGCTGCACTGGTTGGTTTCTATACAATGGGTCTTCAGAAACTACACGGTTTAGTCTTTAGTTGCTACACATTTTGGCCTTATTAGCTGCACTGGTTGGTTTCTATACGGTTAGTCTTCAGACCCTACACGGTTTAGCCTTTAGTTGCTACACATTTTGGTCTTATTAGCTAAAGAGGTTGGTTTCTATACAGTTAGTCTTCAGAAACTACACGTTTTAGTCTTTAGTTGCTACACATTTTGGTCTTAGTAGCTAAACAGGTTGGTTTCTATACAATGAGTCTTCAGAAACTACACGGTTTAGCCTTTAGTTGCTACAAATTTTGGTCTTATTAGCTAAACAGGTTGGTTTCTATACAATGAGTCTTCAGAAACTACACGGTTTAGCCTTTAGTTGCTACACATTTTGGTCTTAGTAGCTAAACAGGTTGGTTTCTATACAGTTTGTCTTCAGAAACTACACGTTTTAGTCTTTAGTTGCTACACATTTTGGCCTTATTAGCTGCACTGGTTGGTTAGTCTTAGTCTTTGGCCGTTTTGGTGTTAAGTCGTTAGTCGCTATATTTTCTGTACTTCAAAAGGTACGCTGTTTTGTCTTTAGGAGCTGCACTCTTTGATCTCCAGTTGCTACACTGTCTCGTTTGCGGGTGCAATGATGTTGCGTGTAGGTGCGGAGCTGGTTTGTGTGCAACTGTTGCGTTTTTATGCCTTCAAACGTAATGCTGTGTCGGCCTCACTCGTCAATCTGCTTTATCTATAGATGCAACGCTCTTTCATCTTTTAACCGCCTCGACGTTTTGATTCTATCTATTACACTGTTTCTCTTTTACCGGCTATGTTGTTTATTTATGTGTCAATAGGTCTTTCGTCTTTATCCATTCAGTAGTTTTGTCTTATGTTGTCCTTCTGTGTAGTGCCTATATGTTAATTGTCCGCATGCAACAACACAAATTGTGTTTGCTCAGAAGTGGAAGCTCGGACGGTCCCACTGAAATATCTCTTGACCTTTCCACACTGAGTGACCTCGAACTTGACTCCCTGTTCAGAATTGTCTATTATCTTCAAGTAATCATCTGCTAGGTGCAAGTATGCAGGATGTTTGAGGGAGATAGGTAGTGAATTTGGAATACCGTAGTGTCTTATGTCTCAACACACTCATTGGCCCTTGCTGAATGAGTGAGTGAGTTCGATCAGAGGATGTTGGGGAAAGGTGATTTATCGGTTTAGTGGATGGTGAGAGAAAAGTTACGATTGTGCGTTAGTGCATGTGTTGGGTTTAATGCACTCAGCAACGTTCCTGCTATTATTGTGGTGGTCTGTAGATAAACGAGTCTGGACTGGACAATCCAGTGATCAACACCATGAGCATCGATCTACGTTATTGGGAACCAATGAGATGTGTCAACAAAGTTAACCATTGAAACCATCGGGTGAAAATTAAATGTATCCGCTCCTCTGAGGCTAGAGTAAAAATGAAAATTAATATTTGATCAATACTGAGATTACAAATAATTATCAGTGATATACATACGTTTTAGTGTCAGATAAAAGAAAATAAACACATGTGCTTCATATAGGCTAAAACTGACAGAAACAATAGATGATTTCTAGTAGTTTAGTGAGACATATTTGACACGTGTATCACAATTTGGATGTTGATATCCGTTTTCAGATTAGCGTTGTTCGTCTCTATTGTTGCTGTTTTTGTTTTGTTTTTTTTCTTGGGGGGTCGGGTGGGGGGTGGAGGTGGTAAAAAACATTGGATGGCGTTGCGATAGTTTGGCAAAAATCAGTCTTCCACTGCAGTCAGTTAACTTTGCGTCTAATCAATAGAAAAAACTATCAAGCGAATCATACACCACAAGATCGTCTATCACGGTGATTGACCGTCAAGAAAACCGGTGCTCTAGTTCTGAAATGTATCAATTTGTTGTTTGACATAGATTTCAGCGCGTTTGCTAAACGTCTCTCATCTCGCAGACCTCGAGGCCTCTTATTATCTTGTTATCTACGCCTGTGCAGTGAAACACATTACAGTGAAATCCACAACCTGAAATACATTTCAGCACGCCCGTTGCCAACGCACGTTGAAATTTACATGACAATATATGTGATGACTCAGTGTATGTTTGCGGGTCCTGTTGGGTGTAAAATAACATTTATGGCCTCCGAAATGACTAAACTCCTCAAAATGTTGTAAATGAGATCTGCGCGCAGAGTTTTATGGATATTTCTATGACATGTCAGTTTTACATCGTGTTGTGTAATTACAACGCTTTCGCTGTATTCTGCATCGTCATTGTATAAAAAGATTATGTTAAACGTGTCTCGAAATCCTATCAATACTGTGGATATGACGAAAGGTTTCTCGAAGAGTAACAGCTGTTTCTAACACCTCAGTAATATTTCACCTGTATGACCGCTGTCTGTTAATAATCGAGTATGGGCCGTTATGGGTAGTCATGAACATCGATAATCCTATTAGTTGGTTAGTTTCGTTTTACGCCACTTTTTATCAATATTCCAGCAGTACCACGGCAGGGGACACCAGAAATAGGCTTCACACATTGTACCCATGCGGAGAATTGAACCAGGTCTTAGGCGTGCCAAGCGAACGTTTCAATCCCTAGGCTACTCTCCCACCCTTTGCGCGATGGCAAATGTCAGTTAGTCCAAGGAGCTGCCTCCCCGCCCGACAGCGTTAGTCATCTTTTACGACAAGTTTGGGTCGCTGAAGATCGATTCTAACCTCAAGATGAAACAAATCTAAATTATCATCTGGTTCAGAATCCCCCATTGCATGTGGTCTCCTTTGGATTTATTTTGTTGTTGTTAATTTATGTTGCTATCACACTTATGCATTTTCAGATGTTAGTCTGGTAAAAAGTAGGACCCAAGATATGTATTATTGTGAAAAGTGGTACACGTGACACCACTACGTAACTGCAATATTAATGAGTGCGGCGTAAAAATACACTCTCTCACTCACTACAGGTGATGATGCGAAACATAAAAGAACGACATGCAGAACAAAAACATACGTTTCTATGCTTATTTCCCTCTTCTTCAGAATACTACATTCAGAAAATAGAGAATGTAAAGAACATACCTGCATGCATAAAGCGTCACGCTTCCGCACACTTATACATCATAAAAGTAACGATGGCTATTAGAAACACCGGCACGGAATGCCAGAAATATATCAAAATGACTACGTAGAATTTCAGGTGTATTTCTGGACTTGCGCTTATATATATAGCAATTACACCCATTAAAATTGGAAAAGAACCCAAGAATGGGAGAATCAGGCCTTAACGTGGGAAAATCTACACTTGTTTCATTTAGGGCTTTAGCATTGCAGGAGGACTGGGCAGTGGGGAAAATTATGTAGTTCAGGAACTGTGAGACAGACTAATATTTAGTCTGCCTCACAATCCCTGAATGGTATTATTTTCACTTCTGTAATGCTAAAGTCCTACATGAAACAATCTGCATTTGTTCAGGTTCTTAATCTTTCATCTCCCTTTCCGAATTAAAAGGACTAATTTGTTTCTACCGAAATAATAAATTATCATTTAGAGACTAAGCATTAGTGTTGAGCGTTTCAATTTGTATATATGCTAGCAGATTAATTAGCACGTGTTATAGCTGGTTCGTGATCGAGCGTCGACCTAACTGCCTACTTATTTCTTTAAACAGTTTGTAAAATTCATTATTAATATGATATATCAGGACATTATATATTTTAGTTTTTTTTCCAAACGTGATAGGAAAATGAAAGTGAAAAAGGTATGTAATGCCCAATTGAGACATAAATTATTTTTTGAGTATTAGATATATGCAGAATGTTGAATACACGAAAGTACCGTCATTGAACAGTAATAAGCATCCTGTGGTGTAGCTTTTGAATAATATTAATACCATTTCTGCTATAATCTTAAGTACTTTCATATGAATAATCTTGTAATCCGTTCCTGATGGGTCAACCCCTATTTAAGCCGTACCAAAGCGTTGACGGACTCATATCTGATACGAGGACTGTGGTATATTTTCTTTCACTTTACGGCACAATTCATCAAGACCTATTCCCTTACAAATGGCCCCATTTATATGAATGAAAAATATACCACGGCTCCTGCTAATGTACCTCGACAGCAGGCGTTAGGTTATATATAAGAATCTTTATCTCTTAAAGGTTGACGGGTGACATATTTATTGGCGGATGGCATGTGCCTGTATCTCGGAGTAAATGATTCCTAGTCCGAATCGTTTGATATACGATCGGGAGTCCGTTTGGAAACGAGTTCCCAATGTTGTGAAATGCAATATAGAAATGTTCATTTCAGTCACGGAAATGTACATAGGTAGAGCTAAAACCGATCAAGATTGAAGTGTCTGACACTGGCATTTACTGTGTTTATATGTAAGACATGAAATCACGATGAATAAAATATTATAGCTGGTCCATAACTACGGACATTAATATTCATATATGGGGAATAAAATTTCCATTAAAGCCCTATCGCCATCTTTAACCTGTTTTTATGAAATAGGTGATGGTATTTGTCCTGAAATGTACATAACATAATGCAGTTTATAGGCAAACTGTCGTCCTTATCATATTATAGACCTGATTTACCTGAATGAAACCTATCTGTCAGTCAGTATGTCTGTGATCTCAACCGTCAACACATCGGACTAACAACTAGTCGGGAAATGAACATATTTTGAAAAAAAGATCCTGGTAAACAAATCTATCTATCTATCTATCTATCTATCTATCTATCTATCTATCTATCTATCTATCTATCTATCTATCTATCTATCTATCTAGATGGATGGATAGATAGATAGGTATGCACAATGTGAACCTTTAATCCAAAATTCTCTCTCTTCTGCACATCGCAACCCCACCCCCCCCCCCCCCTCGCGCCCCACCCACTTCCGTACTGTAGCACCTTTGTGAAAACATCGTAGTAGTGTAGACACATTGTCGTAACATGCCTGCTCTGTATGGAAACTGTCGAAATCACACTGCTTTATGTGGCATTTTGGTACGTTGAGGATGTAGACGTTTATGGATATAGACGTCTAATTTTAGGAGGATAAAGACTTTTATGGAGTATGTCCATAAAAGTCTTTATCCTCCTGAAATAAGACTGTACTGTAGCTTGTGTAACTATAGTAACCATATGTAAGAAGACTGTAGTGACGAAACATTGTAGTGACCTAGCTGTAGTAATTCTGTAGTTACAAGATTGAACTGGATTATTGTAGTAACTGTGTGGTAACAGAACAGCGCTGTTATATTCTTGTGGACACAACACTAGACTGAAGTAAGCTTGTAGTAACATCACCACATTACAGTAACCGTCAAGTAACAACACTGTAGTGGCTCTGTAGTACTACGACTACAATTTAAACATTGTAGAGTCGGTACTATCCTGTAGTACACTTGTAGTTGACCCATGAAGATCCGGGGCAGAATAGGCCTTCAGCAATCCACGCTTGCCATAAAAAGCGACTGTGCTTGTCGTAAGAGGCGACTAACGGGATCGGGTGGTCAGGTTCGCTGACTTGGTTGACACATGTCATCGTATCACAGTTGACTGATTGATCCAGATAGATGTTCATGCTGTTTATCAGTGGATTGTCTGGTCCAGACTCGATTACGTCCACCGCCATATAGCTGGAATATTGCTGAGTTCGGCGTAAAACTCAACTCACTCATTTGTAGTAACAGCGACGTGTTTTGGTTACCATTATTTGAAATACTGCACAGTGGTAAACTTGTAGCAACAACGCTGTACTCTCCAAAGCCACTAACAAGACTGAACTGAGAATGGATCAGTAACGGAGAATGAGTATCTACTGGGCTGCTAAATATCCTTGTTCGTGACAAGTCTCTGGTTTTGGCTGCCTAGATTCCATTATTTATTCGAACATCCGTGAAACTCGAAACTATTCACATTGGCATAGTAATATTCTCTTAACTTCTAAATTTTTTAAACTCAAATGGGTTTGCTTTAGAGGAAATTTACACTAACCACATACTACATATGCCTTTACAAGTAGGGCAATCTGTTGACAAACACCTATAAGTTCCTGTGTAGCAAACATCACTTTCATTGTATGCAAACGTGTGTACATTTCAATCACCGGATATACATAGCTTGAGAGAGATATACATACCACGGTCTATGTAAACATTGGACTCTCTATCGGTTTCAGCGGAGATAAGGTGTTAATTTCAACCATAAACCTATCAGAGCGCGTGGCAGCTAAGGAGCACCTGAACAAATATTTTGACTGAAATGTACATGGACTCTCATCTCGATCTGCAAGTGAGAGAGATAAGGAATGAAATAGACCTCTGTGGTGTCAATATCACCAACTCAAGTGACAGATGGAGACTGCAACTTATGATACAACATATCAGTCACCTCTGATCTAATAGCAGTTTTCTCTAAAATAAATAAAAAATAAATTACTCTTGATTAATATTTTCCCTGTATAACACTCATTAAATCATTAAGTTGTTCAACATTCAAATTTGTATTGTACTCGTGTGCCTCAAGATACAAATTAAGGTACAAAGTACAAGGTAGACATCTAGTCTCTGAATTAAACATAATTTACTCAAAGCAAGTTTAATTTGAAATAAGATACAATGAAAACGAGCCCAGAAACTTTCTTCATTTTCCGAAACTGTGGTGATATAGACTTGTCACACGCTCTAGACTTGCGTGGACTGTATTGGATATATTTGTTTTTCACAGTCTGTATGACAGACTCGACACTAAGCGCGATCTCTGTACCTCAAATATACGGCGCTGAAATAGCATATTGAGACTTATTGCATGCAACAGATGATGGGGAGTGGGTGAGGGTGGGGTTTTGGATTGGGGGTAGTAAATCAATGATTATGCATAAGTACAACACAAGTGACAAAAAGATAATGAAGAAATTGATCTCATCATGATTTTGCCTTTGTGTATATTGTAGTAAGTACTGAAACAGACAGTAGATGTAATCGAATACAGTTTTAGTGTGTACAGACTTTTACAGCCTATCACTGAAATAGGGAATATATCAAAAAAGGTACGTGGGATTTATTGCGCAAACGTTCTATGAAAAGACGGTGACAATATTCTATATAAACTATGCTACATAATAGAGATGAATAATAAGTGAGAGCAGAGACCATATAATAGAGGGACGGCCCTCTCCAACAGTTTATCATTAAACATCAGCGCTACGGTCTGGCATGTAACTGATACACATCGACACCCTGCTGCTAACTTCCGGTAACCGGAACACATGCGCAGCAGATGCGCAGACATTCGCAAATGAGCACTCTGGTAACCACGTAAACAATATTGCGTAATATCCGGACCGAGAGTTAATTCCTTAGCTGGATTTCACTGGATGCGACTGACAGTCAAAGATTACATGAACAGCTCCAATAAACTGATTACAATAATCGTAATCTCTATCTTGTCTCTCACAAGATGTCAACTTTTCAATTTTCGCACATGTCAACTGACAAAATCGCTGAAAATGTGTATCGTTCGCGAAATCCGTGCCGTTTTAGGCCAGTCATATAACAGTACTGTTGTCAATATCCCCGATGTTCGCTGAACTTCATCACATAACCTCTAGATTTTTTTTAAGTATCCGTTGCCACTGGTTGGTGGTTCACTAAATGACGCTATTAGTCTCTGATTTTGATTTCATATTAATTTGCGTAACTTTATGAAGCTGATAGTCCCAACGAAACATGATTTCACGTTATCCACGAACGTTACAGTAATGTTTGTTTGAATGCCAGTTTGGGGCTGACAGTGATAATGCTTTCGGAGCCGTACGGAGACATACGCACATTATAATATGTTGTGTTTTTTTTTGCAAAGGAAAGCTACTCAGAACTACTAAGGCCACGAGGACCATTTTCACAAACGTCAATGTACATTACACACAGTAACCGTGTATAGTTGATTTTGTGACCATTTGATCGTTTCTTTCACAGTAGATTGAGAGGGAATGAAACAAAGACTTGAGAACTTGAACTTGTCGTGATATAAAGGTCGTGAAGCATCCCCCCAAACACACCACCCGTTGAAATTAATTATTTTCATAGGGTTCATAACTTTAATTTTATCATGACACTTACTATGAAAAATTTGTCACATACCTTTCCGAAAATACCGGAATTGCAACTGACAGGGACTGTGCAGGTGTGATTGTGATTGTAATGTTATGTTATATAAAAGAACAATAAATGTATATGTATGTATATGTATTGCTAAATACAACTATTTAGATAATATTCTTTCAAGCTTTCATTAAAAACAAACATGAATGTCAGTTGTTTGAAATTGAGACTAACACTAAAGAATATACTAATTTTTAAAAATATTAAAACATGAAATGAAAAATATTAAATCTGTACACAACTTCGTCCAGGGATATCTTTAAGAGAATAACCATCAAGCCACACAGTTTCAAACCTGATGAAAAACACAGTTCAATGGATGCCTGAAAGATAGTGTATTTGCAACCCTATGATGGATGCATCACAGTCAGGTTCAATACTTGGTCATGATCTGATTCAAATCGTAAAAGCCCTTAGTAGAGATTCCCATGTCACAAACGATTTTATAGTTGAAGACAAAACCAAGTTATCGGGACAGTCAATTTCTTTATTTATTTCATAGTTATTGTGACAATACAGTTACACTATGTGTTCAATGGGTTTTGCCATTAAAGCTCATTATCAAGCACTCGAGAGGTACTTTGGATCATATATCATCAGATGTGCATACAGGAAGATTTTATTTAGAGTATGCAAACATGTATAGAAAGTCAGCAGCCCTCATAGACTTATTCACATCTTCGCCCAGTTATTATATGGTCTCTGGTGAGAGTAACAGTACATATATTGACACAAATGTGTATTATGACCTAGGATATCTAGACATATTCTAGACTTGTTTGAAGTTGTATAAATGACCGAAGGTTATTTCTGTGGTATGTATTTCACTATTTGTTACTAGGAGACTAGTTTTCTGTATTAGTGAGGCTTTGAAAGTAAGTAATTTGAGAGGAATGGGGATTAAGTAAGTAACATCTTCTGAGTGTCAGAGTTACATCTGAATATGTACACCTAGACATAAAGTAGTGTTCTCTAAATAATAATATAGACTAACTACCAGTTATTTATGAAGTACAGATTGCCTCTCCTCTGAAATGTTGACATCACTTTTTACTGCTGTGATGTATATTCATGATGACATATGTTTTTATAGGAATAAATGTGAGCCTATGAACGATTTTACATGCATTTACTGCTGCCAGAGTGACCTTATCTTGTTTTACTGGTGTCTTCGTTAGTGATGAGAGAGTGAGAGAATGAAAGGGTGAATGGTAATGCAGTGCGGAAATGGCATCTTGATTAGAGCCAATACATTATCTTATTTTTGTATTTAAATGTTTATTTGCATTCCCCTTTCCTCCCCTTTTCACGTCATCACCATAAAATACCTTGCGCTTTCCGACCTAAGCAATAACACCAAAGCAAGCATCAAACACTAACACCTGACTTAACGTACCTTCCATATTTGCGTGAGTGGCGCTATCTCATCTCAGCCGTCTGTAAATCCCACGGCCCACTTCTACACATCCCACTGTCTACCAACATAATCACCACATTTTCCTCAAAAGTAATAATTTTCATATTCACACATTCCAGGAATCGTTCTAATTTTTACAACTGAAAACAATCATTACTATATGACCCAAGTATGTGTTTTAAATCTCTCCTCATCCTCCAAGGCGTCACAAGTAGTGTAGGAGATACTTATTCACGGTAGAAATGTCAAAGACCCATACGATGCATGGCTTTTCCTCACAAATACAATAGTGCGACAAGGTTGTAGCTTCCCTCCTTCATAATTTAGCATAATCTCCCAAAATTATCCGATACCTGACTCGAAGATAGTAGTCTGCAAAAGGCACTGACCATATTAAAGGGGTGATCTATTTTTGTAATTTACCTAATTTGTCATCCAAGAAAGTGTCGCCTGACGTGTGAAATTTACCAGAGATTTTTCCGCCATTCCGTGTAACGTTCACCTCAGTCTTAACAACTATAACACTTCCATTAGGCCTGCATTTACATGCCAATGCAGAGACGCGGGTGTTCTATTACCGAAAAGATTAGATAGATTAACTAAAATAGACAAGATTAATTGTTTTATAATGAAAATTGAATACGGTATGTTAAAATAGCTAAGCATGGCAAATTAGACGTATAACCAAATTTGACCATATTAACTGGCGTTTGGGGACATTTCTCGGGAATCGCCTTGTTTACAACGGAATTAACGTTTCAGAATAACTCAAATGACGGACTTCCGTTTGAGAGGAGATAATATTCCCTATTTTCAAGTGATTTATGCATTGTCAATGTGGCGTTTCTGAAAAAAATTCCACTCGGGTAAACTATGAACAAACCTTTGCCCTAAATCCACATACAATAGTCCTTTGAATTTTAAAATTCACAGTCCGTACAAATATCAATCATATGCGTTTGAAACATTTCAGAGGACACTTCATTGCGATAACACAGAATAAGCGTTCAAGACGTATTACAGTAAATTGAAATATTTCAAGCTTAAACCAATAATGTTTCTGTATAATTTTGATAGTCTTTTAACACCAGGTGTCAAAGAAACTATGATAATAAACAGTTTGTTTATCAGTGATGTTTCCTTATTGATCAGTTACTTTGTCCCTCAGTACGTGATAAACACCTGTCAAGGTTCTAACAGATCCGATTAGCGCATCGTCTAAGCCGAAGATGCGGCCAACGTCGTTGGGGGTATCATTAAAGACGCAGTCAAATCCATGTCATGCACACTCACCGTGGCAGCTGTCCGGGGAATTGTGACTTATGCTCAAGTGGTATTTCTACGTTTGTTTTGACTATTTTCGGTCATGTCGTACACGCTAATTATGGTCGGGTTATGAAGCCAATTAGTGTCAAATTAGTCCAATTTCTTGGAGCCATGTGCAGCTATCTAAATGCCAAATCTGACGAAACAGGCGCCCAAATGCATAGGTTTTAATGCAAAACAATGCCGGTGTGTATGGACACATGGCTAGCTGGTGCTGATGACGATATGGAAGTACAAGCTTCGGTGCATGTTAATATCACCCAGTACACTACACTCTGAATACAGATACGTTTACGTTTCATCAGTGCATTTCAGTTAGTCTGCAACCTACATTGACGATACATAAGTAACGCGCATTCAAATAGCCCATTTTGGATGCTATCTAAGCATTTCATGATAACAGGAAGAATAGACGATTATCCCTGATAATAAATTCTCATTTTAGAACAAAATGCCAATAATGTGCTTGTTCGGTTGACTGAACAGCTAATCATTCAGGTACATCTTATTCTAAATATGATTTTTTAAAATAATGAGGACAATTTTATGGATATACAACGTCTTTATTTTGTATAGGGGACGTTTCGGCATAGATTCAAATGTCGCTGTCAAACAAGTGTATATCAATAAAATTGTCCCCATTATTCATCTCCTCAACATCTAGTTTGCCAATCAAAGAAAAGATCTTTTTGCTAATATGTTAATATTGTTCTGTAAACAATGACTCAAAGAGCGTATTCTACTTTGATAACTTTCCAGATCTGCTTAATATTTCACTCAAAATTAACAAAAGTTTAATAAAAGATAAAACTGATGTATACAAAAGGACTGTGAGCAATTCCCCAAAACGTAACGTTTCAACACGAATAGCTGATGTAAAGACGCTGTTATGGATTACACGATTGTTCAAAACTCGCAAGGCTTGTGTCACAAGATTCACATAAGACCATATATATCCTCCTTCTGTAACATAAATCACCCCCCGGTCTCCCTCCCTCTCATGTCCTAGTGGTCATCACAGACACACCGCCCAGGACCCAAGGGCTTTTTCTGACCATTGTCCTCATAAAGCACGCGTATGTATATACATACATCAACGAAAATGAAAAGATAAATATATTTTTGGGTAGTTGTGACTCCAAAGAGTGCGCCCGTTGTGCTTAGTGGACGGATAATGGCGCCGGGTTGAACAGGGAGTAGTCATGTTGGCATATTTGAGTCTCGTCGTTCGGAGATATTACATGGAAAACAATGTCATACATCTCCGAGTCCTTGTGGAACATAGAAATCATTTGTTATTTGTGGAATGAACTCAGTGTGTATCGTAAACCTGTCACCAGGGGACGGCCACTAACTGGTAAAGGAGACCTAAGGAAGTTGAAACATTTTTTTTCTAAAAAGGTCGGCATTGTTGGTAAATTAGGCGAAAATGTGACATTCAGCTATCATTGAGCTTCGGCATTTCATTGGCAGTTGAGGGAGTTCACATGCCTTTATAAATTATTGAGCTACTTAACAAACCAACGACGGACAAATATTTCGAGGTCTGGGGGGAGGGGACTGAAATTTACGCCGTCTCGAGTTTTTTGGGTGTTCAGTTCATACGTACCCTTTTAGCGAACACCTGGATTCAGCACTCTTTTCCGCCGGTGGAACCTGTTTCGTAGAATAAATGAGTGTGGTTGTTCTGTGGCTTTAATGAAGACTTTTATGATCAAGATTTTGTCAGATGTATCTGTTCATACTTGTCGATTTTAATACCTGTCTTTCTTTGGCTGAATTTATTCCTACATTTGGAAATGCCATTCATAGTTATAAGACTGTAACATAATCACCATAAAAGACATAAGAAATTAACGTTTAACAAATGACCGTAACACAAAGCAGACAAACATGTCACCCGATGTTACGAAGTCGAACACATTGTACCAAACAGCATACTGTGTAGTTCTTGAAAGGCATTTAGAAGTTGGACGAACATGAATATATGGCACAACGTTTCAGTGCTACGTCTTGCTCCTTCACCATGTTTTGTTTGTTTCAAAACACCCTCATCCTTGCAGGTGTCACTTCTCATCATATCTTCAACGAACAAATTGTTTTTGTTGAGTCGCCATTGTCAAAATATTTCCCTGCCTACATATTCACTTTCGTTACATTTTATTCGTATGTTTGCACAAAACATAAAATCACAAAGCCATTGGTGAAGATCATGATGCTTGAATTATTACCATCATTATTCGTAACCAAATGGATGTAACTGAGCGTTAAGTGCATTGAGAAATGCTGCAACACTGGTTTTCTGATATTTTATCAAAATTAATAAATTTGACAGGTGTTAAATATTCGACCAATGTCTCCGGACATCCCATGATCATGCACTGATGACTTCTGATGTGATTAACTCCACATCCTAGCAAAGGCTTAATTCTATTTGTCCTTCTTCTTAAAATCAAATTAACAAGGGTCGCAGAGGTCAACCTTGACGCACACCTATAACGAATGACCAGTTCGACTGACCATAGGACACAACGCGCATTTTGTAAGCAGAAAATTATCATCTTCCTCGGATTGAGAACCCATTGTGCCGCAACTGTGAATCCGCCGACCTTTGTGTCTTTAATTAGACAAGTGTTACACTATAACGATCAGCTACGGGTAAATCCTTGTCCCGGTCCCCGCTTTTGTTGGCCAGTCTGTCGCCACCTTGTGGAAAGAATAGGAATTAAAATACCCCCTAGGAAGACTTTTAAATCTTCGACCAACTGAGATTTTCATTTACTAACACGGATGTTCATTTTCGTCATTGTGAAATTGACAATTATTGTTGCAACTCCGTTCATCCAGATAATATTTGGGTCAGGGTTCAAGGGTGATTTATTACTAAATTTGACTAGAGGTCAAATGTTGTTGATCTTTCTTTGTGGACGTCGTTTGATGTCGAGAAATCAAGCAGTTTATTTCTCACTGAAAGGAAACTAAATCCACCAATTACATGCTAACCCTAAGGAAACCAAGACAATATATTTTCCAAATAGAGAGCAAGTTAAAAAATCAACAGATCAAAATTCAACAGATTCCGATCATATCAAATGAATGTTACTGGGATTACACATTCAACATGTTTCAACAAAAATTCTATTGGACAGTTGTACAATTGTACGATACCGAGCACCACATATCTATGCCCAATAAATCACACGTTTAATGTATAACATATATTCTTAAACATGAAGCTACTTTTCCAAGCACTTAACACTAATGCGATTTATGACAATTCCATGCTGGTAATAAATCCACTCTGTATACGCTGTGCTCTTTTCCCATGGCCAAAACAGGTCAAAACGCTTAGTAAAGAGCCGATAAACAAGCCCAAACTGTTATAAAAAAGTAACTTCGGTGGTCAAGTTTGTAGGTGTGCAATAAAGCTGATATACGCACCGTTAAGCGGGTGGTAGAATGAAGTCGTAGCATTATTCGATACCTACCATCAACACCCATCAGGTGAACTATAGTCAGCCGGATAGAACTTAATGGTTGAGACGTACTTGAAATAAACCATCTGATAGGTCCATTGATATTTGTGAATGGGTGGTCAATTTGCCCATGTGCTTGCTTAAGTTCACAAGGGTTCCTTAGAAAACACAACACGTCAATACGTATTTTTGCCTTACATTGTCCCTTTTGATTAAACCTGCCTCGGTAAATAAAACATTCTTGATCTGACCGATGGTCTTTGTTGGTTTGAAGTGGACACTTCCTGTGTCTCTCACGTCGTACAAAACTTAGTCATTCATTGACCGGACAGAGCTACTTTTTTCAAAGGGGTATTTTTTTTTAATTCACTGCAGTAAGATATCAAGTTATTTACAGACACCAATGGACCTTTGCTGTGGGAGTCGAGGTTGGGGGCGTGGAGTGTGCGGGTAGGGGGGATTTCAATGCGCATGTGTTCCGCTGCCTGAAACCAACGTGTTTCAATAGGATTTGAAATGCTAACATATTTTAAGCTGATCTACAGCTTTTGTTTTGTACTTTTGCTTTGCACTTCGTAGATGCCAGATGTTCACATGTGGTGGACAGTAAACTGAATTCTGGTCGTTTCAACTTTCAGTTTGCATAACATTCAAAGAAAACACACTCAAATTGTTTTTTCCTGCCTTCCCCTAAAATGGTGTCTAAATCATCTTTTAAACATGTGTAACTACCCAATAACGGACGATGTCCAAAGGTGTAATTGATTTTCATAATTGTTTCGTATACTTGCTGGAGGACTGTTGTACAGAACGTGACCAGTACCGTCTGCATGTAATTGTTTTTAAATAACATCCATTTGCATCCATGTGGTGGAATAACGACGAGTACATATTTTTTAAAGATTTAAAACCTGAGCGAACGGCTTCGATACTTTATTCAGTCCTCAATACGCACACCTGAGAACATACGAAAGCGGTGTCTCGTAAACACAAAATGCATTCTTCAATGCTAAAATTATTTTTATTCAAATGTATACTCAAACATTCCACATTATCAAGAGTTCAGTAAGGAAATATAAAAACAGATCCTATGAAAATACACTTTTGTGTGTCTATGCGATCTTGCATTCTTAGAGAGGCAATCGTCAAGATTCGTCTACTCAGAGGAAGGTACTTTGCTCGTAGCAAAAATTCGTTTTGTTCACACCAATGGAACCGTAGCGGCTTCTTAATTTTCCTAAATTCATTTCTGATTGACTTCTGTGTAGTAGTTAAGATTCAGATGGGGATAAGGCCGTCTTGTACCGCATGACCGCAGGACACCTACGGCGAAGTTAAGTCCCGCCATTCTGTGGTCAACCGCCAAGTCCATTCACTATGCAGGCCATGTTGATCTTTTTAACATGGAGTTAGTTTCCTTAGAAACGAAGTAAATGCATGAATTCATACCTACACGCCCCTTATAATACACACTTTGGGGCCAAGTATTTCTGAATAACATTATTAAGTTGTATGGGGACATGATAACTCAGAATTCAATAGCTTGACCACGGTTCTCAGGAGCTGGAGAGTCCAGGTGCGACGTTGCTTGACCAATTGATCTGTAATGGTGTAATTATGACCAG
Source organism: Haliotis asinina (assembly GCF_037392515.1). Lineage (NCBI taxonomy): Eukaryota > Metazoa > Mollusca > Gastropoda > Lepetellida > Haliotidae > Haliotis > Haliotis asinina. The sequence continues at coordinate 51,821,418 of NC_090285.1, read as the reverse complement.
TCAACGCCATTGTCCATGTGTCACACGAATAATTGTATAATGATGTACAATATTATGCTTTATAATTTGACACTGCTCATTATGATCGGTGCTGTCAAAGGTAATTCGAAAGCATGAAATTGACAAGTTTGCTATGGAAATGGACACGTTTTCCTGAAGGTAGGCATGCAACACGACATCTGCAGACACACATATACGTCCTCACATAAATAGTTTTCATGCATCGACATCAGTAAATATTACACATCTTTGCAAAAGCAATAAACATGCGTAAAAAGCTGTTATCATTTTGCATAAACACGGTTTCAGTAGGTTAAATGGCAAATCTGTTTAAACTACATAGCAAATAAATTTCTATTTCTGGTTAAGGTATAAAAATATTTCTTGCTGTGATAAATAACGCTATATTTACTGCAATTACTGGATAGATAAAACAAACTGCCAGATTTTTTCGAAAGTCATTTAAGTGACTGTGAAATTCGAAATAAACTGTTGGTCTCAATGCATCACAGAAGATGGCGACGTGAAATGGGGAATTATTGTCGATTGTCATGATCACGTTCACTGCACTTATGTAGCGAGGCGCATAGATCTCAAACTCCGTGTTCGTGCGTGCGTGCGCGCGCGCGCGCGTGTGTGTCTGCTTGTGCTAGTTCAGACTTATACTACTTTTAAAGCTCTAGTTCACCGAATTACCAAGCCATAGGCCTTTTCAGGAATATCCAGTTCTGAAGCAGCATTTCAGTTTCCAGTCAGTGCGTAAACCCGGAAATTGAATCCCCAGGCAAGATAACAAGCAGTCCCAGAAAGTAACTTATCCTATTTTAAAGTAAGCACAAAAATACAAACCATTTCGGATGGAATCCAGAACAATAGTTAAATTCAGCAGCAAGTGACCTGCCAAATCAGTCTTTATTGTTTTCGGTCTTGAAGACAGACTACCTCAGTGTACGCTATGCTATAATGGCTTCAAGCCCAGGATCCGCATGCATGTACCTTCACACTAGTCTAATGCTTAGTCTCTTTGAATGTATATTTCTTTGATAGAAACAGCAATTTATTAATATTTTCCATTAATATTGAAAAGTAACCCCAGTGAATGGGAGATTTAGAACACGGGGAAATTTAAACTTGCTTCTATTAGGGTGTCAGCATTGCAGGATGAGCTGAACGGAATGGAAATAATGCTAATTATTTTTAGAAAGACTAACGTACACTCTGCACAAATTATATCAGTGTCATAATGTACAAGCTTTCAGGTGAGGTAAGGCAAGTTGAACTCAGAGCAGTTTAGGCTAACTAAGAGAAGTGAAATGTTTCTCGGGCATCGGAGCGTCACTTTTATTTGTGCGCTTAACATTATTTTATGGCCATTTAAAAAAATATAATTTTGACTTTGCCACGTCCTGTTCATCCATTTGTACCCTATATGAATGAGTGTCTGTAAGAACGAGTGTGACTGAATCTACTACCCATTAACACGTGCTAAACTGCCCAAATTGTATTTCTGAGAGAAAAAGTCCGTTCCTCCCTCGTCACCTTTTTCAATACGACAGGTTTAAAAAGTCCTCGTAACTTTTGAAAAATATGTGCCTTAGAAACATTTATTTTTTTATGCACACCTAGAGGTTTGCAGAAAACATTTGCTACTATCTGAACACGCGCTATTCTTTTACGAAAGCTTATGTATTTTCAGTGAAAGTATAGTTAAGGTACGTGTTAACAAATTATCCAGTGCCTTGCCGATTTGCTCATGGGCTAGAATATAGCGATAACAAAAAACAAACAACAATCTAAATGTTGGGCATAGTTTGATATTCACTTCCGACAATTGCTGTTTCATTACTTAAATCATGAAATTCCAAATCTTGCACGTGTACGGAAAGGGGGAAGACTGTAGTCCGATAAATCTGGCACCTAATTCTCAAATATTACAATTTTAACAGTCATAAACATGGCACTCACAATACAAATCCATGCCCATTGAATTAAAGTGTCCTTATGTCACATTGCTCTATTTTTGGCTTTGTGTTTAAGAGAACCGTAACCTGCAGATTTGTCAGGGAAATATATTTACACACGCAGCTCTATATAGAGGAAAACAGTAGGTTACAGTATGTCATTAACCTCTCGGGTCTCCTGGACAATGGTGGTCTGTCTTACACAAAACATTGCTTGTCGTTAAAAAACACTAACCCTTGTATCAGGTGACCAAACAAGCATAGATCACGTGATCTTCTAGGGTGGATGACCGCTGTCACTTTCAGTTGAGCTGACATGTATCATTCTCGCCTCGACGGCCATGTCAGCAGGTTTGTTGATGGCGGGCCTTATCGTTAGCACTTAGCCTAAAAGGTGTTGTCTTACGTACATACCACGCAAAATCCATGTCTGAAAAGCAGGGATTGTAGCATAAAACGTCAACCAATCTACATTGTCAGCTTTTCCACTCAAATATATGTACTGTCGTTTGATCTGTGTCAGTCACTGGTAGGATATATAACTCTGGAATGTGTTAATAGGACGGGGTGTGATAAAGAACCTTGTCTAATCCCCTCTAAGTTGACCCCAATCACACGTGTGAGGATAAATGGAAGAAATGTGGATAAAATAAACGTGTATGAATGTGAGAATGTAACTATGGTTTTATACTGTTATTAGCAGCGTCATGGCGGAGAACACTAGCCATGAGCTTCACACAAACCCGTAGAGTGCCGTACCTGGATATTCGGCGAGAACGCTTTAACCTGTAGGCTGCCTAATTTTGAGATGAGATACAACGCGCGCATTGCTTACGGGAAATCTCAGAAAACTGGTCAAAACATAGTTAATTAGATTAACCTTGGAAACGTCCCACACTGTACTTTGATGCATGTCAATCTTATGGCTGTCCTTAGTGAGGAATTGGTTTTCTGTTGTTTCACCAATATTCCAGCTTATTCCAATTCCATATGATCTGTAAATAATCGAGTCTGGACCAGGGAAACCAATCAACACCATGCGCATCGATCTACACAGCTGCGATACGATGACACGTGTCAACCAAGTCAGAGAGCGTAACCGCCCGATCCTGTTATGATGACAAGCATGGGTTTCTGAAGATCATATTCTAACACGGATCTTCACGGCTCATTAACTGACATATAATTGAGCCTTCAAGGCACCAAAACGCAAAATCAAAACATGAAATTGCAAGCCATGTGAACACAATTGTTCTTAAAAACCATTCCTGTTCACGATTTGATGTGTTCGAATCTCCGTTTCACGTCGACTGCAACACTTGGTGTGACATCCCGTAAACCTTGCACGCTGGTATGATTGGAGTGCCCATCACCTAGTATCGTCAGATATGGAACTGACGTACTGGAGCGTCACTCGTATTGGACCGCGAATGACTTCACTGATGGACTGATGCTCGGGGACAAACCCACACACTCACTCACTTAAAAATAACTTGGACTAAGAATTAGTTCCGAAATATAAATAATTTTGATAGAAACAAATAATCTCATTTAAACTGGAAAGGAGGCAAAGTGAGTTGAGAGATTCAGGAACCAAGAAAATGCAGACTTTGTTCATATAGGACTTAAACATTTCAAGGAGAGCAGGGAGGTAGGGAAAATAATGTGTTTCAAGGACTGTGGCACTAAATCTAGCACTTGTCAACTGGTATCTTACTAGCACATAGACACAACCCACATGTATCAGTTATTTTGTATTCGGATAGCTTGTATTGGAGTGTTTCTTGGTAGTGAGTTCAAGTACATAATATTTAAACCGCCTATTTATCTGTCAGTTTATGACAAATAGTAGCCTGTCGTACAGACCCTAAAGCAAATATGTCCAAGAAAGCCTATGCAAGTCTAGAAAATGTGACAAGTCTAGATTCACTTAGCCTCTGAAAATGAAGAAAATCTGAGGGCTCCATTTCATTATATTATTATTTTTTAACTGTAAACTTTCTTCAGTAAAATATGTTCATTTCAGAGACTAGTTGTTAGTCTACACAAATCGCTGACAATTTAAAAAACCACAACATCATCACTTATCGATGTTTAAAAATGAACACTCTGCGTCGTATTGACCTTCACAGATTCACGCGAAAGAGCTCGATCATTAAATATACATTTCCTTCAGCAGAGAGGTCAAGACCCATGAAAAGTATTAATAGTCTTAGTTTGAAATAAACAAGCACTCCACACGTGGAAAGTCAACTTTCATTGACACAGAAAGTAGGTCAGTTGATAATAAACAAATGTTAGTAGTAGGGGGTCATTTTTGAGGGCGGAGTAAAACACCACGTGACTAACAACTTACGACTGACCACCTTGCGCATATCACATTGACCGAGTTTTAAACATGTTTCCATTCAAGATTGTTTTCCGTGTAGCTCCTGAATAAGGGTATAAACTAACACAGGCGAGATTGGAATGTTGGCATTCCGACAGGTGACCTTGTCTATTTCATTGTTACTATTGAACATGTCAATGTGCATATCAGATGCCTTGACAGTCATATATATCGTGTAGATTTCAGACCAATGACATCGTATCACATTACAAGTAGCAGAAGAGAGAAAAAACGTTTCTGTCTGAGCGTGTTGTGTATACTCCACCACGTGAATACATTGTACATTTCAATCAATCAAGTAACGATGAAGGCTTGCTACTCATATTACTGCATTATATATATAAGCATCCCTGATACCTTGATTCGCGTTAGTGTTAACTTATCTAGCTTATTCATCTATTGCATCGTAATGTTTGTGTTTTGGAGACCATGTTGCAATATTTTTGGTAGAAGTGGTAAACATGGCAGTTTTTCAAAGACACACATCTCCAATGAAATTCAGTGCCAATCAAGGACGACTTCTCGGACCGTTACGTACTATCTGCTGTCTCTATCTATTTTAGTATATCGTATTAAACAACGCTCCTGTAAACGTAAATAGCTTGTAAATCGTGTTTATCTTTTACGAATGTCAATTATTAGAATCAGAATGATTTAAGTTCCTTCACCAAACTACCTTTACAATGTCAAATGGCTCAGTTCTAGCTAATGTACATTTCAGGTATTGACAGACATGCCTGAAATCCATATCAAATCAGCCTAAGCTTGCGTGTCTATTTCCCACATTTGTCACTCACTGTCAACAAATACACTCTCTTGAATTTGTACTTTTCATGCCACAACTGTTTTCGCTCTTGTTGAGCTATCAATGCTTAAACAACCACGCCCTATGGCAGGCATTTAAATCGGACACCTGACCGCAAAAATGCGGTGACCACAAGCCATCACAACACAATTGACCCACTTTGAAGCGTGTGTACAAGCAAGCCTTTGGGATATACATGCAGCTAAAAATCTAGGACAGCAACGCCTGTATTCAGGGGCTGAGTTTCCCGCCAAATTCTATATATAGGTTGTTTACTGTCACGTGTGAAGAAGCACTACGCGATGCTGCAACCACGTGTTTCAACCTTCAAGTACAAATATGAAAGTTGGGATATTTGGACAATGTCAAACTTGTGGTGAAATTACTGTTACTAGTAGTATGTACGTGCATGTATTCGCCGACTGCTTTCGATGTCAACATTTTTGTTGCGGTTGAGTTGTCAATTTTCAAGTGCTGTGAAATAGACAACTGTTGCACATTGCAATCTTTCATAAAGGGATGGTGCAAGGGGGTCTAAGTAATGTGTGACACGGGGCTGGTGTATTAGATTAGACTTGTACAACGCAATTAGTACAATGTACAGGTTCAAGGGCACAGTTGCGTGGGGAGGAAGGATATAGAGAGGGGAGGGGTTGTAAGACTAGAGACAATATAAATTTGTAACCGAGTCTATCATATGGTCTCTAGTAAGAGGTTAGTTAGATTTCTGGTAGTACATTCGAAACTGTGTTATTTGTGTTATTTAGTTAGTATTTGGGATTTCTTTGACATGACAACGCGTTGAGGTGATTCCTGTACTGAACTCTGAGTGATGTATTCGCTGTTACAATGTAACATGTAACACAGTTACATCGCACTTCATGACTTCAATAGGTCGATCCAGAAGATGTGTTCCTGATTTTAACCACGTTGTTCATGAACCACAGACCCGTGAAGGTCCCGGGGGTAGAATAGGCCTTCAGCAACCCGTACTTCACAGAAAATCGACTATGCTTGTCGTAAGAGGCGACTAACGGGGTCGGGTGGTCAGGCTCGCTGACTTCGCTGACACATGTCATCGCTTCCCAATTGCGCAGATCGATGCTCATGTTGTTGATCACTGGATAGTCTGGTCCAGACTCGATTATTTACAGACCGAGGCTATATAGCTTGAATATTGCTGAGTGGGGCGTAAAACTAAACTCCCTCACTCCCTCATGAACCACATCATGTTCCCTACTGCCCAGCCCTCACTGCAATGCTAAAACCAAAATGTAGAAAGTCTAGATTTCCCAAGGTTCTGATTCTTCCATCTCACGCTGTCCCTTTCAGTTTATATGGGTATATTTGGTGCTAGCAAAGTTATATATTTAGAGACTAAGCATTAGTTTAGCGAGATCCCAGTATTTCGCCATGTCTCAGTATGGTTTCTCTCAACCCAGTAACTTCGATTAACGGTTGTTCCTGATTTGCGTTTAGATTGAAACGCACATAACACGTGACAAATGAAATGTGCATCGTTTTGTAAGGATGTCACAGAAGTTTCCTTGGGGGAATACCAATCACGTGGTACATGTCGTTTCACGGCAACAAGGAAGGCTGAATACTTGTCTGTATGGCTTGACTAAACGTCCCGGCTTCACTTCGTCACGGGGATGACATGAGTGAAGATGTGAATATTACGCAGTTCAATCCGCAGGTAGTAAAGAGAACTTCACCCATCTACACGCGCGTGTGAATAGCGTTATGAAAGAATGGACGTTTCTGTCGCTGAAACTGGTGACATGAAACAGAATAGAGAACAAGTGTTCAATTCCTCCACATCCAGATCAAATGATGCTCTAGGGCATGTCGGTATATTATCACGAGTGAATATACATGCAGTTAACTCCTCAGCCGCGATGCAATGCGACCGGTTCTATCCGACGAAAAGCTAAATGCATACCTCAGAACACGCATGTATTGGTTTTAAAAATATAAGGTAACGTTATGCACATCGAGAGGGTCGACCATTGGACTTAATTCCGTCCGAAAACGAAAACCATTTTGTGTGAAAACTGAACAGAATTGCCTCCCTTTGATCAGGCTCTGGCGGTTGACTGGTCCCGCGAAAGGATTAGTACAAGCAAAACGAGCTGTGATAGCCATCGGTACTCACAATCATCACATACACTTGTGGGTGCGCTCTCTGGTGAACAGTATATTATACATGTCATAGACTTCAGCAAGCATTCATTGCATGATTTCAATTTGAAATATGCACATCGGCAACAACACATTTGACATGTACAAGTAGTGTAGTCTAAATTATGTAACACGTGTATCCAGAGACCATATATACTCTTAAAACGTAGGGGCTGATGAACTTTCAATTTGGATAGGAAGTGTACACGTTACCAAAAGTTTCAAGGACAGACATCCTATGAACGCACTACCATTTGCCTCTATTACCACCCCTAAACACAACGTATAATATGCACGTGTACAGCGCATAATAGATTATTGTTTGGTCTCTGTTATATCTATATGAAAGTTGTGTCCTAAAATGTACTTCTGCTAAGCAACAAAATGAACTGTATATCTTACCGGAACGTAGCACTTCACATACCAAAGGACACATATAGACACACACACAGACACACACTCAAGCAACAATTCACACAGACACACACGCGCGCGCACACACACACGCGCGCACACACAGAGACAATGACACTCAAGTATCGATACAAATACAATCATGCGTACACACACAGACACTATCTCTCACACAGATACTGACAGACACACACATTTTCAACATTCATAAACGTACATCTAGTCACACAAATAAGCACACATACGCATATTATATTAGAATACTTATTTTCGAACCTTCAAGAGCTTACACTTTTCTTTCGCGCATTTATTTCCCCCAAATACACTGTGTGCTTTACCATGACGATTTAGAAAACCCCCAAACACTGCATATATACCAAAGATTTTCATAAAGATCAACCTCTAAAATGAACCGGATCTTTTAACCCAAGGGAATTTATAGACTCTTCATGGAGGACTTCACGGAGGAAATAAAGTATTACAGAGAATTATCATTGATCCATGCCAGTTAAACAACTTTTCAGTAAATAACACCAACTTTACCATTTCTACACAAGGTGCAGACAGAGATAGACTTCTTGTACTGCTAGTCACTTGTGGTTTCAAATTTCGACATTGTAAGAGTTTAACATGGAGCTCAAATCTACATTAAACTATTTAATATATATTCAATGCGAGAATATTACATGTGTTCATAGATTGACGGGCAAAAAGAAAGAGCGCATGTATGTTTGATGAGCGCATGCATGTTTGATTAACATGAAGATATTGTTGAACTTATTCCACGGATAAGGATTTGATACGAGATGACTTTCAGACATGACCTTTGCAGCTTTTAGCCTTCCAGCATAGTAACGTTTTAATAACGTTTTGTTTCTTTCATTTTGGTTTAGATCTCCAGTTTATCCAAACTGAACCATGGTATTAATAATAAGACGCACTCCAGAGTGGGAACGGTTCATTCAATATAACAATGCTAATAAAATTTACTTTGGTGAGAATTTGGCTCTTTGCCCTTCCATGCTTTCTGGGAACGGTATTTTAGAACACCCAGCGTTGGCGTACAGAGGTTTTCGGGAATGAGTCATCTCATAGTGGAACATCATCAACTACTGGCCCAAAGTAAGTAAGGATGATGTTTGTAACGACAATAGTTAAAAGGTTTTGGGCACAGACGAATGTGTGGAGGAGTATGTCATCTGACGTGGAAATGTTTGCCCTTGTGGACATCCTATGTCTGCATAAGAGTGAGTCTGTGTCGAAGGTTGATGAAGCTAGTTGTCATCAAATGATGAAGTTTTCATTTATGGTGTGCTTGCTTTCTAAAGGACATCAGTTTCACGAGAAGCAAATTGCTGACTGAGTGAATAAGTATGGTTTTACGCCGCTTTCAGCAATGTTCCACCAATATCACGGAGGAGGGGACACCTGAAATGGACTTCACACATTGTATCCATGTGGGGAATCGAACCCGAGCTTTTGGCATGGTGAGCGAACGCTTTAACCACTAAGTTACCCAACCGTCCCTATATAAGCTAATGACACATCAGACCACGGTAATTCGGTGGAACTCCCTTAATCTGGACTCAAGGACGATGACCGGTTGTGTGATTTATACATTGCAAGATCACTACGACACACCCACGCTTCATTCATCCGTAATATTGTTACACGAATGATTTAACCTGGAAAAGTAGCGTCCGGATTAACGGAGTTTCACTAGATTATCATCCTGTGTTCTATTAATGCCTACAAATGATTTGTCTCGCAACTATCACACAATGGAAGTGCGCTCCACAAAATCTATTTTAACAAGTACAATCATACATATGAAATTGTATCTGCAAGAGCAGTGTAGACTGTCAAAACAAAAAGAACTCGAAAGGCAAACAAAATCTATACCTCTCACGAGACTTTATTAAAATTTTGCTTTCCAACTGAAAACATCTGAAATGTAAATGCGCTCAGTCAGAACTAACAGAATACTTCTTATTTCTATTAAAAAGGTACCATTTTGTTCTTTTCAAATTGATACGGTGTATTTTCGGCAAAACTTGCGAATGCGTTCTTACTCCAACCACCAAAAACCTCTCTATTTTGCAGTCAATTGCGTGACCACCGATCATATTTTACAGTGTTTTGAATAAATGGGAGCTATTTAAATTGATAAATCAAATTAAAACATTTTTCGGTATACTGTCGTTGCCTCCTCTGTATATATCATATCGGTTTACTGTGAATAAACCTTTTTATACAGCTTTTTATAAAACGGTGAACACAATGTGGTACGTATACCATTGTGGGTATGTTCGTGCCATGGCAAGACGGACCAAAGGTGGAGGTGTGACAAGGTAGTGTTACTGAGGCCGGCGACAGAAACAGCGACACGGCGTGGTGGCGCGACAGCACCGCAACACGATATCTTATTAAATAGGTGAGAAGTGGTCCATCTAGACAGGGATTCGGACGGGTTTGATTTATTTACAACGGGAAAAGGATTATAATGACATGCCGTTCTCACGCCTGGACCCGATCTCGTAAAAAACACACACAGGGGAAGGTTCCCATCTCACAGGGAACTGTGGCTTAATGGTAATTAAGTTGCTCCAAATGCTTGCCACAAGAACATTTTAAATCATGGGAACATTTCAACGCCCATTCGTCAGAAGCCCACTGTCCATAACATTAGAAAATTACCACTAGTCTTTACTCACTGTCGTGTGAAGCCACATCGAACCATAAATCGCTGTTTTCAAAGTGAAGTGCGAATACCTTTGCATATATAACGAATAAACATTATATATTATAAATAGCAGTAATTCACTGGCAAACAATAAATAGTTATTTAGGCCCGTCACAGGTATCATATTTGTATTTTGGACCTATCAACGTTTTAATCGCCCTTGTAATTGACCAGACCCGAGATAGGGATTAGAATTGGTCCTTATAAAGCCATGCTTGTCGTAAGAGGCGACTCACGGGATCGGGTGGTCCCAATAGCTGACCTTTTACATATGTCATCGTATCCCAGGTACATAGATCCATGTTCATTCTGTTGATCACTAGAATCTCTAGTCCAGACTCGATTATTTATAGACCGCTGTCATATAGCTGGAATATTGCTGAGCGCGGCGTTAAACAACAAACCAATCTACCAGCTGTAACTCGTAAAATTCAGCGTTCAATTTTGTAATTTGGCACGTATTTAAATCAAAACACATTAGCATATATATTTTTGCCTATATCGCTGTTATGTTGTAACGAAATGTAAAGGAATACACATATTTGGGAGTTTGGGATAAATGTAAATTTTGAAATATCCCTAACATATTTCGTGCAGTATATGTCTTATCGTATATTTTCCTTCTCTAATAACCCTAACCAGTAACTAGTAATACCGACATGGTCCGTATTTCCCCACACGTGTTGGAGGTTCTTGCCAAAAATGGACGGGTCAGTGTAACATTTACAACCAGTATTTTGTATCGTCGTGTCTCTTGGTGTTCGTGCTATCAACCACTGGTTTGCAAGGTACAGGCTTGACTAGCGTTTGGTGTTATAATACAATTGCAATACAACAGGCTACGACATGAAAAAATGTCGATAACTTACGAAAAGTTAACTTACAGTGATATAATGGGGCAGTGTAGGTTCAACGGCCACAATGCAAAAAGAGGATCGGATGATTGCAATAACGGACGAGTCTCACACCATACTACATACATTCTTCATTACATAAAACGTACTCTAGATAACTGACAGAATGTAAATTATCACTGAAATGTATCTCCTTGATAAGCAAAATACATTTGGGTTCGATTCTCCACGTGGGTACAATATATGAAGCCCGTTTCTGGTGCCCCTGCCTTGATATTGTTATATAATATTGCTAAAAGAGGGGTAAAACCATACTCAGTCACTAACTCACTCACTCACGAAATACATTAAATGTATCTTCAGTGTAAAATCTCAATACATGAGAGCGATATTTCATTTCGTTTTCTAAAAATGAATTTTATTCAAGGCTTTGTCCAGTTAACATCGGACCTCCATCGGACATATTAACCCAGTAGTAAGATAAAACTGGACGCTTCATACTTACAACGTATAATGTCAAAGGTATTTACGTTAATGTTTGTGCTCTCGTTAACCGATCAGCTGCCTTTTAGAAATCTCTAACAGTCACATATTAACATAATTGCAGTGCACCAACAAAACCCCACTTTTCCCATTCCTACTTTTGACGCCAAACATTTAGGAAAATATACGAATAAAACACGTCAATTGTCATAAATATAATCGTCATTTTATAAGAATGCCTGTCAGCTTCCTTAACCTTTTCAAGTGTCAAACCCATAACTTTTGTATTTCGTTTCGTATCGTTATAATCGAATGTTAATGCATCGTGAAAACACAATAGGTAGATTGAAAATACTTGTATTCATTGAAAAGGAATGCGAAGGCAAGGTATGTTTACAAAAAGAATTGTGTGTTTTTGTAAACAGATTACAGTACGCTCGATCAAAGTACAGGGAGTGAATCATACGAAATAGCTGATATTGACACTCCTCGTGATATGTTTCTATCATAAATCAAATCATATTTCCAGTATGTATAATAGATATGAACCCGAGCATGAGAGCGACAAAAACCACATGGACAAGAAATTCACACAAAAACATATTGTTATAAAAAAGGATGAATTCACAAGGCCACCTTACTCTGACAACAATACGGCCGCAAGGCAGGTATCAATTATTTTCCTACGGTTTTATTATTTTCAACACAGAGACAAAAATCCTCCGATCGTCCTCGCTGTCAAATCCCCCCCGTCCCGCGTAACAAATGGAGAACTTAGCGTCAACGCAGCTTGTACCGAGTTTCGGGTCAGCACACCAAACCAGGAAGGCTGATTGTGTCAGTGGAGTTGATAAACTGTTTTGATCCGTACAAAGTCGGTTTGGGTGTAGAAGGACCCAATGTGCCGTTTAGTGGAAGACACGCCACTGAAAACTTCCTACCCCCAGGTGAACGGGTGCAATTTGGCTAAATTACTATCGTGATGAGGGTCATAGGGTTCATGAATTAAACAAACTCGGCACTGATGTCAAATTCTGAACTAAACGCCACGATAGAGCGAGGGGAATATTTAAGTCGCGTCGACGCGGGGTTGAAAAGCTTTTGATAAGGTTGAGCGGTGTTATTGAAAGGACCGGCTCCCTCTTCTCTCACTGACATTGCGTAATGAGAAACCGCCCTCGTATATGAAAAAAAATCGACAGGAAAATCAGATGTAGTTTTTTTAGGGTACTGGGGTCAAATTGATGGAATGTGTTAATTCGTTTTGGCAGATTAATTTAGGGTATAAATATGCTATTGTGAGGTAATATATAATACTTTCGTGAAAAAGAAAAGTATGCGTTCATATTTGGTGTTATTTAAATGCAAAAAAAATTAAATGGTTATTTGATGTGATAATTCTGATTCCGATAGCAATTTGGACTTTGCCTGGTAACGTTGTGATAACGTTAGTATATTTTTAGTTTCTGTCAAATCCAATTTTCAATTGCTTGCCAGTCTTATTCTGGTTGAAAACGAATCTACATGTGTATTGTGGAATGACGTTTAACATGGAACGTTTCTAACACATACAAGAACTACTACATAAAATAAAACAGAAATATTTACACATGGCCAGAGTAAACAACAAGCACTTCATGGTGCGATAATGTTTGCGGATTTATTGTTGTGGTGTATTTCTCATATATAACGTGAGTAGTCATGAAGCAGAATAAGATAATAAGAAAACAGATTAATGCAAACATGTCGAGTGTTGCCGCTTGTACCCATCAGTCACCGTGTACTGAAATCGTAAAAACATCAACACTTATTTTCTCTGTCTAAATCGTTTAAATTTACCGAGAATCCATTTTCTGGAATTTTCAGAACTTTGCTAGCTATGTCTTTTAGCGGCAGTTAGAAGTTGTTATAGATGGCCATGGTCAGTGGTCAATTCACCCGATTGAAGGGATCTGGAATAACTCCGAAACTCTTTTGAGGAAAAGATTAAAGATTCTGAAGCTTAATTCATAAAATGTCTTGGCTTTGCTATCTAGTTAAAACATGTTTTTCTCGTGGACACATGTGTTCAAGCACACGTCAAAAAAATTGCATTCGTTCAATCATGTTTGACTGGGGTACAAAAAGTGACCAAGTGTGTTAATGGTGTTTTACGGTTTTACGTAGGGAAATGTTCCGCTCTCAAACCAGTCGGAAAATATTCGGAATGATTGTAGCCTGATCATTAATGCAAGGGACATTTAACAGCCGAACAACACATTTGTAAGAATAGTACACGAGACGGATCGACTTTATGTGACAGTGTGAAACCTTCTTCACATTCTGCAATTTTGCACCCGTGGCAACTTGGGGGTAGCTAGTCAAGTTCAGAAATCCACTTTTGTAGATAATGATGACGAGCAGGAGGACAGGAGAGGAGGAGAGGAGAAGAGAAGAGGAGAGGAGGAGAGGACAGGATGACAACGACGACGACGATGATGTCAAACAGAAAAGTATACTTCCACCGAGAAGGAATTAATATTAGTTGTGAATGTAGTACTGAGTGAGTGAGTTTAGTTTTACGTCGCTTTGAGCAACAGCCCAGCACTATCACTGCGGGGGACACCAGAAATGGGCCTCACACATTGTACCCATGTGGGAAGTGAACCCGGTTCTTCGACGTTACGGGCGAACCAACGTTTGAGTAGTAAGTGTGCTAACGCAGTCAAATGTTCACGAATATTGTAAACGAAGAATCAAGATCGGCTGTAGGAGACCAGAAATTTAGCTGTAACTCACAGGAAATACAAATGTGTATCTTGTTGTAGAACGTCTCCATGTATGAACACACAGAGTTGTACTTGTGATTTAAATGTCGATAATCCTAACAACAACTGCTTGTAAATTGTTTCATAGTTCTATTGCTTCCAATAAAATTTCACATTTGTAATCCAAACACTGAATGCTGGGTCGAATTGACGGTTTGCTCGTCTGGAATGTCACGGGAAGTTAATTTAAAGTATATGTCTTAAATGAAATGTTTCCGTTTTCAAACGTCTGTCTGGGGGAAACAAAAGACGTCTACGAGGACGCAGTGTCACTCATGTACTATGTCGCCTCTGAAGACATCCTGACTGTCAGATGACCCCTCAAGATGGCTCACTTTGCATGCATATAATAAGATATCGTGTGGCGATTGTGTCGCGACATTGCGTCGTCCGCCAGTCGCCGTCGCAGCTTTTAGCTGGGGTGAGCACCCACAATGATGGCCACAGGCTGACAAAAGATTACCACTTAGAAAATACACGAATGGCCATGTTTGCCCTTAGTGTTTGACATCGAAGTATTAGCGTAAGGTCAGCAAAAACGCGGAAGCTATAATAACGGGGTTTAGTCTAATAAATACATGCTTTGTTTGTAACCTGGATTTCATTATGGAACCTATAATAGTTCATTTAGTCTGTCATACAGACCTTGAAGCAAATTCTTTATATCCAAGAATGCTAACGCAAGTCTAGGAAAATGAAGACATTCTCGGGGCTCCTTTTCATTGCACATGTTTATTTTTTAACTGTGAACGTTTTTCTGTAAAATATGCTCATTTCAGAGACTAGTTGTTTTGTCTACAATTCATTCAACACCACAGCCATCAAGACGCATTAACTCAGTGCCGTTATTTGTACTTGCAACATATGACTTGGACTCTTTAATAAACATATTAACGTTATGTTTTGCATTGTTCATCGTGAAAGAAGACAAACTCTGAGACTCGTGAAGATCCGGGATAGACTTGATCTTCAGCAACCTATGCTTATCGTAGATGATTATCGGGGTGGTCAAGGCAACCTCACGTCAGCTGATGGATCTGTCACCTTATCCCTATCACGTAGATCGATGCTCGTGATGCCAGTCACTGGATTGTCTGGTCCACGCTGAAAATGGAGCGGGCAAACTACCTGAAATCGGTGTAAATAACATAGTTTTCGTGATATCCACATTTTCCCTGCTTTAAACGGTAACGTTGTAAGGACGGGAGCGTATTTCCACTTCCACATGTTCACAATCCATCACATGTTAACTCGAACAAATTACGTTCCCATTAAAACATTTCAGAACTGGACTAAAACAATTTGTTTTAATGTCTGTCTAGTGCAGTAATCGCTTTCGGAACACAGACGAACACACAAGAACTGTAAAACATCAAACGTCATGAATACAAGACGCATAACTATGTCAGTGTGCAATAGACATGAAATGTATCACGTCCATCAGGCGTTGCTGGGAGCCGTGATACCCGTCCAGTCATGCAGACAAACGGAGGCCTCCTCTCCCTTTAATACGTTAGGGTCTAGCCCCTTTTATCACCCGTCAAATCATAAGTCGAGACGACAGTAATTATTGTTGGTGTCTTAAAAGCTATGACACTACGTTGATGAAAACCACATTATTGAACAGGACGTGGAATGTCGACCAAACAGAATTATGAGTGAATTGAGTTAGCCGAGGATTATTTGGATTTTGGATATATTACAACTACCTACATCTCATACCCGTGTACATGTATTTTGAGGGTGGGAGGGATGGGGTCGACACATGTTGCGTTGGCACCCATATACATATTCGACCCTCAGCCGTTGTCTTAACAATTCACCTAGAAACACCATCAGCAAATACCGACATGCTATAACGTTATTACTAATTTTACTCGGTTATGTTGGCCGTGGAGATCCTGGCTAGAGCTGGTCTTCGGTAACCTGCTTGCCTTAAGAGGCGACTAATGGGATCGATGGGGTCTGGATGCTCATGCTGTTGATCACTGGACTGTCTGTTTCAGACTCGATTCTTTATAAAGACAGCCATATACCTGGAATATTGCTGAGTGCGGTGTCAAACAACCAACCCGGTTTTGCTGGGTTGTTTGTTGTTTAACGCCGAACTCAACAATATGTTAATAATCGAATCTGGACCAGACAATACTGTGATCAACAGCATGAGCACAGTAATGTTGCTGATGTGGTCAGTAAATATACATATGGAAATTAATTAAGCAACACCAAATTCAAAGACACATAAAAACTTAACAAAGTTTAACGAAGTAATTTTGATGATTGATTATTCAATTTTGATGTATTGACATACAGCATGAGCTTTTCATGGGTTGATATGACGCGCGTGAAGCTTGCACAGCGCACGTGCATTGCTTTAACCTCAACTTTCGAAAAATGCACTTTTTCCCTGGGGTGTTTACAAGCGCAGGTTGTCGATTGCATTCGGTTTTTCATTCATTTCAATGTCATGGCACGTAGGAAATTATCAGAGGCCACTCGTTGGCAAATAATCGGCATGAGGAATGCTGGTATGTCTCTAAGACAAATCGGGACTCAAATCGGACGACATCATTCCATAATTTCAAAACTTTTGAAAAAATACCGGGCCACTAATGAAGTTAAAGACCTGCCTAGACCAGGAAGACCCAGGAAGACCACAGTCCGGGAGGACAGAGCTTTACTGAGACTTGTACGGCGCAGGTCCTTCGACTCGAGCTCTCGGTTGAGACAGGAGTGGCTTCCAGGGAGACCCATCTCGAACAGGACAGTTCGGAATCGTCTGAAAGCTGCAGGATACCGGGCAAGGAGGCCAATCAAGCGACCCAGACTGTCTCCAGCCCATAAGGCAGCCCGACTGGCCTGGTGTAATGACCGTTTGCACTGGAACATTGCCTCTTGGAGGAAGGTCCATTTCTCAGATGAGAGCCGGTTCTTGCTGCACATGGTGGACGGTCGTACTCGGGTCTGGAGGCAGAGGAACACAGCAATGGCTCCACGGAACATCCAGGAGACTGTGGCCTTTGGGGGAGGTTCCGTTATGGTATGGGGGTGCATTTCCATGAACTGCAAGTTGGATATCATTACCATCCGTGGCAACCTTAACGGTGTTCGTTACCAACAGGAGGTTCTTGACAGGGCTGTGGTACCTCATTTTGAGAACCATCCTCTGGCAACGAGACCCATATTTATGGACGACAATGCTAGACCTCACAGGGCGCATGCTGTAAATGATTTTTTGCGGCAAAATGCAATTGACAGAATTCCATGGCCTGCCATGAGCCCTGACCTCAACCCCATTGAACATTTGTGGGACTTTATTGGCCGTCGTGTGAGGCAGAGAGACCCACCAGTCCATAATCTCAACGAATTGACGGCTGCCCTGCATGAGGAGTGGAACAGGATCCCCCAGAATCAGATCCGGAGACTCATCCAAGGAATGAGGAGGCGTCTGGAATCGGTGGTGCGTGCGCAGGGAGGACACACTAGATATTGATGAAAGTCGGTGTGCAGACTCTCAGATGACTGTTCTTTCTTTCCACGTGACATTTGTGTTAATACACCTGACAACAACGTCTGTGGATGAATAGTAAATTGTGTCCATTTTTTCATGAATTTAAGACAGTTTTAAGAATTTGGATTTCGTTGCAATAAAGCAAAGTCTTGATACTTTTTCCCTTTAAGTTGTTTGTCAGAGATCGTCTGTTGAATAAAAAAGTGTCAAACTATATCAACCCGGCATATTTTGATTGTCAGAACACTTCAAAGTTGCTCCAATAGAAAAAATTGGGGTGTTGCTTGATTAATTTCCAGGTGTATATATCGTTTGAAAAAAATGATGAATTATTATACACCGCCGTGTACGTAAATCAGTTTCAAACCAATCACGTAGATCTATTTGATTTTAAATTTAAAGTTCAACCACTGAAAGAGGAATAACCGGACAAACAAGAAACAAACAAATCAAATACCAGTTTCCTATTCTGTAAAGCTGCTCTCGGATATCATCATCACTTCCAGCTCATACAAACCCTCAAGTACCGTGATGACGTGAATTGTGGACGATGTAGGTGTTACATCCTTAAACGGTTTTGCAATAATCGGAATTTTACGGCATAGAGCTAATTTCGAGGTAATAAACTATCCTTGTATATTTCAACGGCTGTCACGTGGCCTGTATTATCTTGGGGTAATGTTGTCAGAAATACGCATAATTCAAGCTATCATTTTAAAATCTAGCGTCTGTCGTCTAGCCCAAAGTTCATGATACTGATGAACGGTTTGCCCGGTCTGTGGAAAAACCGTCAAATCGAATTAGTACCAGTGTTTGGTTTATTAACTGACTATTTTCAGGTGATAGTAGGGTAGGATATTACGTCATCTTGCTAGAATTAAATTGTTACTTTGTCAATTGTCCGAAATTGTCTAAAATGAAATTATATCATCGGAATCGTGTTTCTGAAGAGCAAAATCATGCCATTTCCTCATGCAATGGAGGAGGTGCTTTCCTTCAAGCATTTTAAACCGCTCTTGCGTTGGGCAGAACTGAAGTGATGCAGTATCTGCATATAATAAAGCTATATAATAGAACTATATAATAAAGCGACAAAGCCATGTCCTCGTGCATTACAAATCTCTGCTAAAACAGAGTTAATTCTAGAATTCAACTTATATCCTATATGTATTTATGTAACACTATCAAATACGCAATTGGGATATGATGACATGTGCACGTCAACCCGGTAGAGTCAATAATCGAGTCTGTACCAGACAATTCAGTGACCAACAGCATGTACGTCGCTAAACAGGCAGATATCTACACATAAACTGAAAGGCCTATAGATATAGTATTACTAAATATTCTATTTTTCGCATGTGGGAATCGAACCCGGGTCTCCAGCGTGAAGAGCAAAAATATTATCCATTAATGTTCATCGCTTCCGAAATAAGGAAGTTCATTTTGAGATACAAACATATGTCATATTTGGGATTTCACTTTCTTAGTAAAGTACAGATGCTAGTACTTTCTTGGTTGAGTCCCTTCCGGGATTCGAACTCGCACCCTCAGAGTCATTCACTCACCCAAAAAAGTACTAGAATCTGTACTTTACTAAGAAAATGAAATCCCAAGTATGACATATGTTGCATTTGACCACTTTCTAAATGGCATCGTGTATTCATTTTGAGATGCTTCAAATCATTCTTTAATGACAAGAGCGTGAGTGAAAGAGTCTTTATTTTACGCCGGACTCAGCAAACTTCCAGTTATATGGTAACAGTTTGTAAATAATCGACCAACAGCATGAACATCGATCTGCGCAAATGGGATACGATGTGTCAATCAAGTCAGCGAACCTGACACGTTAGTTGCCTCCTATGACAAGCATGTGTTACTGAAGACCAATTCTAACAAGGGTCTTGAAGGGTTTGAAAAGTTCACCAAAAGCCGTCATCCACAGCCACACACGTGTTATCTGTTGTTTCATGTTTTCCCATCACTAACAGACCTTCAGACCTGAATCTATACACTTACTTGTTCATGACGATAGAAAAGGCGAAAAGAATGGATTTGCCGTGAAAGGCAGCGGACTCGGTTAAAACAATCACACTACCCGGAATTTCAGACTGAACGAGTGAGTGATTTAAAGAGTATTTCAGGTAAGCGTCAATTTACTGTGGAACACTTGACTACATGACGTAACTACGACCACGAGGACAGGCATATAGCTTATTTTCCGCCATTAATTCACTGATCCACCTGCAATCGCAAAAATGGCATGCCTGTGAATTCACCATCTATGGATCTTCATCGTTGGGTCATCCAAGTTTAGAAAAGTTATTTATTAGAAAGAAGATCAACCGGCTTCGTGAGCGTGAAACTGATTTCAAAATTATATTCACTTGCAGTATGTTTTTGAAACACCGCTGCACGTGATCCCATCAAACAGACACAAGGAAATACTGTATGCCCCCGTCATGGTTTACTACAGGTATGGCTCACCAGGTTGCGCTAATCTAAATAGGGTATTTTGGGTGATAAAATATTAACGAAAAACAAATTCCCCTTAAAACACCCCATCCTCGAAAATGCAGTTCCAGTGGCTTTACATGCGGCTGTAATATTGATAAGTGCGGTGCCAAACTAACAAACAAATAAACGAACGAACTAATGAATGAACGAACGAACGAACGAATCAACAAATGCATACTAATAATACAGTCGAAATTGTACAATCGTCGGAGGTTTCTTGTGGACGTGGAGTACGGTTTTGTCCCTACTATCTGAAGCAAAGTCATTTTCTGGTACCTTCTCCACGCTCCTACAAATTAGCTGGAAGAGGTAATGACATCATAAATTGCCCCCAAAAGACATACTGTCATTGCTTGTCGTCACTATGTATTTGAACACCTTTTGTTGCCGTAAATGAGAACATAAATGCGTTAAACCACACTACCTCTGTCAGTTTGATTAAAAGAATGTAAGTAACCTGTCATTTGCATTGGTAACACAAATACTAAATCAGTATCAACTATCCATTTGCGTTTGCGCAACATCAACGGACATATAAATAACTCAATATACCTGAAAACAGTAATACAACTATTCAAAATCCTTCAGTACTAACTGAAATGTACTAAGTATATCTGTGCTGAAAAGAACGTGATGTTGAAATGTACAAATTGTTATCCGCAGATAGACACGTGAAGAAAATGACATCCTGTTATCATCGCTAACAAACGTTTACAAAGTGATATAAGTCTGTGCTTGGGTAACATTCGCCTAAAGCGGAAACCGGTGATTGACGGATATGAACAAGATCACGCCACCTCGTGTCTGTGACGTCCATCAAAACCCCTCCAGCGTGACCATCCCAGCCAATCACAGGACAGCACCACCCCAGGGAGTCTTCCGCTGCACGTGCATGATTGTTATTAATTAACACCTCGTAAGACACACGCGCGAGATCTGTTGATAATCACTATACTAAATACAACAGGAGATATTAGTTTCCAAATTTCCCAAAGCGATTGCAGAAGCTTCCTGATAAACACAACCTTGCTCTGGAAATCGACATCCCGTAGTCTGAAATCGACAACCTCGCCAGGTGGTTATCACTTCCGGTGGCAGGGAAATGTACAACTGATATCTGTAATTAATATCAAATGTTTAGAAACCTGAATGAAAATGATGAGTTTTATGTCTTGAATGAAATAGGAGTAAACGTGTGAGTGGTAACAGAACTCTGAAATCGACGAGTGAAATGCACATGTGTTGTTTATTACATACAGGTGAAATACATCACACTGTTTTCAAAACAACCAAGCAATGTTAATGGGAACCCGTTGTGCAGTTTTATAATTAAAGTAGTCGACTCGTAGCCACTCACACTTGAACGAGGTCACTGACTTAAATTCTTGAAATGCGTAAGCCAAAACAGATTAATTTCTTCAGACTAGTGTGCTTTTTAAATCTGTTATGTGGCAGTTTGTTTAACAAAACCATTTCTTAAACTGTTTATAGGATGTTAAAAATCGGGACAACAAATGTAAATAATTTGAAGTAGTAAAACTGAGAACAGTGCGTGCAACCGATAAGTCTCATTTCGATAAATAAGGGCTTTGAATTAAATATTCTAAACGCACTTCCGAGAGAAACATGGGTTTGTCCGCGTTAAGTGTGACATTTTGTCGGTAGAAGCTAACATACGAGGTCATCGGGGGCCTGCCAACAGCGGTAAGAGATCATATTAGGACCTCATTTTTTCTACTAAATGTCCACCCATGTCAAACTCCATGCGCTGGTGTCCTCATTTGACTGACGTCCACTTGATGAATGAACGCGCTGCGAGGAGCTAGGAGCACCATTCAGATTCTGGGATGATTCATTCGCTGCGTCTTAATGATATACTCCTAAAAGTGCGGTCAAACAAATGGGAAGCTGTTGAAGTATCCGAGAACATCTATGAAGTGAAGTTTGTATAGCGGAAACTACTGCCATCCTGTCAAGGTGTGGGTCTGGGTTAAATAGCACAGACAATTTATATCTATTTGTATTGTGTATGTACTCCGCACTCCATCTACATGGCGACAGTAAGGAAATAACCGAATCTGGAGCAGATAATCCGGTGACTGACATCATGTTCGTTGACAAACATGATCGCGATCGATTTGGGTTAAACAACATGGTGCTTTGATCCCCAGGAAGAAGAAAGAACGAAATTTTAAAAAATTAAAACATCATGATTATAATTATGACGAAGATAGCAGCTACCAATCAGACATATCTTAATGATAAGTATCCATGTTACTATTACATGTAAATCGATAAATCAAAACAACAGTTGGCACCAGGAATAAGAATGAAAAAGAAATCGTTTGATGGATGTCATGATAATGTGTTGTGACAAACAATATTGTTTGACTGTGAACCATCCTGTGCACAAGAAGATGGTAATGTCGTTCAGCTGCTACTGCTGACGACGTTTACATTCCGACTGATGCGTATTTTTTGAATACGCTTGGTCGCATACTCGGGGTATGTTACTAAGACCCGTTTAACGCCGCTTTGTGCATTATTTCACATCTATCTATAGTCCAGTTTACCCTGTGCATGGTAGGAAAGCCGAAAATAATTAAGCCTATAGACAGTCACACCCTTGAATCTACACATGTGTGCTGACAAGCGTTCGTGTTAATGTCTTCTATATAAAAGCTTGATAAAACCATGGCTACGTTTCTTTTGTTGCTCAGTATATTTCATGTTGAAATTAATTAGGTGATATTTTTGTTGAATATGTTCCTGTGTGCATGACTGGTGTTGTATATGTATGTATGATGGTGATTTAGCGAAAACCTAGCGTCGTCAGTGTTTTTCATTTATCCATCCATATATTTTCATTACTATGCCTTTATAGCGGATAACCTTTTCACATTTATACGAAAGTTTATTTTAATACTTAAATTCAGGTGGGTATGTCGGACATTGATCGGACAGTTTTGCATTTGAAAGTATGTGTGGTTACTTCAAACATTGTAAAGATAACTTACTATTATTGTACCACCAGTGAAGATCGAATAGAATGCCATGTGATAGAATACAATGGTATGCCATTTGTGTTGACAACTGCTCATTCTGTTGATCACTGGGTTTTCTGGTCCAGACTCGATTATTTACAGATTGCTATCATACAGCTGAAATATTGCCGAGTGTTGCGTTATACAACAGCCATACAACAAAAACGTCACTAAAGACATCCTTTTGATTGGCATGCATCGTATACGCCAAGGAATGATAATTTATCAGTTTCTAAAACGATATATTCGTTGACCACTCCAGTAACATAACCGTGCTCATGCTGTTGACCACTGCATTGTCTGGTCTAGACTCGATTATTTACAGACCACCGTCATAAATCTGTAATATTCTTTCGGCACTCAACAACAAACAAAACAAACACGAACATAGATCGAATGATGATGATGATGATGATGATGATGATGATGATGATGATGATGATGATGAACGAGAAACTGATAATACTTTGGTAAGTTACGAATAGTGACCATGTTGAAAATGAAAGTTACGTCAATTGTTTTGAATACGCACTGAAGTGTTTCTTTTCTTTTTGCCTGGATGTTCCGTGTAAGATTTACATGCGAATCAAACAAAATAATGCAAACACATTTTAAGGGGCTATCGGAGCTGTCCTACCGAAAGCTGAATGAAATTAACAGATTGTACGAAGACTTCCTCATAATCAGTTAAGCCGTACGCAAGCAACTTTGAAGAAAAAACGAGATTGATTCTGGCCTTTACCTCTGACCTGAGGTGACCCAAAACACTTTGCCGTACCTTTGGGACTGAGGTTCAAAGACATGGAACCCTCTTCGCGTCCATCGTTAATGACTTCAAGACGTCGATTAATATCATCAAAGACTTCAACATTAAAAACAAGTGCCCGATGAAGATTTGGCCCAATAGAAGGTTGTCTAAGGGCGCGACATTTTCACGTATCCCTGGTCGCTTCTTACGATAAGGTCGCGTAGAAATACTTTGATCACAAGAAAATATCTAGAAGGGACAAGGTAAACAGAGGCCACGTGACAGAGGCGGACATGTGGTAGCCGGCTTGCTTTGTTGTAGGTCTGAAAACACGGGTGGGGTGGGGATGGGGGTAGGGACATAAGGTCACTGGGGAGGGTCCTTTGAGTACAGACGTTGTAGATTTCCGTGTTTATTCAGGAGTGCATCCAACTTTGACAAGAAATATTAATAGAACCTGTCCCGTCTTGAGTGCGTTTTGGCTTTTTGAAACCAACTTAAGGGCACGAAAGGAAGGATTTTTTCTTTGGAAATTTGTGATTCAAAAGCTGCGAATAGAGATTAGGGTGTCTGAATTATGATAAAAGGACTCTCTCTTCGATAATGGGAGAGTTGTTAAGAAAGTGCTAGTGTGTGCATATTTAGTTCATTTATCGCTTAACGTTCAAGCACGGGTGGTAAAAAAACAAGTTTTGAAAGTTTGTTTGCAATCGTTGTTTGATTAATAAACTAAGAAAACATAAATAGCGATAATGTTCAATCTCAAATATGATGGACACACATATCTAATTCTGAAAACATGGGAATATATCATAGAACAGAAGGCCCTTTCAGGCACGTGCAGGCCAAACGGTAACTCTAAATATCGTTGAAGCACATGCGCATTGTAAAAGAAACTGAAAAAACTTACAGGTAGTGAAAAAGTGAAAATATACCCACGCATAAGCATTGAGGCAAATCGACTCTCACTCATGTACATACGCAATAACGGACCATGTGCAAAGCAAATGATGTGTAATTGAAGATGTATGGGAATTTCAGTTTGGAACAAATACATGTATATGTCACTAACGCATAGGCAGATCCAGGGGAGTTGTGTGTGCAGGGGTACTGAAAATTTATTAAAGTGACCATTGGAACTGTCGTGAAAACTACTGAAACTGAACTTGGCACACTCACATGCAGAGACAGACAGACATCAAATCTCTCACCCCACCCGACAAACACACACAGACACACGGACAGATACTTTCTGGAAAGCTGTATCCACTTTGTAACATGTAAGTATATGGAATGTACCTATGGAGTACATCACATTGACATGGTATTTAAGCTGCGAATATCTATATGTTCCGATAATGCTAGATATCATTTTTATGTAACCAAATATTACGTAATCATGTGCTTACTAATATTAATGTATTGCCGATCTAAACCTTCCACCTTCACACAAGTCTTCATGTGACAGTACTAAAACATGTTTCTTTAAAAATATTTTGCTAATTCTAGCTTCAAACCACCAGTTGTAATTCTTCCCTTGTCGATCAAAGCAGCGTAAGTAAATATGATTGAGATATGATCACAGGGCACTGGCTTCAGTCGTTTGAAAGGGCTGTATATGTTTATTGAGGACAATCAAGTAAACACCCCTTTCGATCAATCGATTGGTAACCTCTTTGGTAATTAAAGGGAACTGGACTAAAAGATTTTCTGTCCGTGAATTAAACAGGCAACATGACATCTTGTTTGATCTAACAGTACCACACACCCATCTACTTACATGGTTGCGTGGCCTCATAAGGTCAAGTCTGTACCGTAGTCAGTCAGTTGAAGGACCCCAGTGCATTTGTTCCACTCATAGTACAGCTGGACTTCCCGTAGATACCAAGGTAGAGAATTGACAATAACGCAAAGGGTGTTTGAAAAGAGCTATCAGTAAACTCAGTTTCCGTTGTACCCCACAATGACTGTAAGGTGAGAACTGTAAGCAACTTACGAAAAGCAATATCATTCGCGATGAAGCTGCAAAAGCTATGTTGATGTACCTGCGTTGCGGTGTATAGGAATATTCATTCATTAGGGACGTCGCTCTGATTGACGAGAAGCAATGTCCACTCATTCGTGATGAAGCTGCAAAAGCTATGTTGATGTACCTGCGTTGCGGTGTATAGGAATATTCATTCATTAGGGACGTCGCTCTGATTGACGAGAAGCAATGTCCACTCATTCGTGATGAAGCTGCAAAAGCTATGTTGATGTACCTGCGTTGCGGTGTATAGGAATATTCATTCATTAGGGACGTCGCTCTGATTGACGAGAAGCAATGTCCACTCATTCGTGATGAAGCTGCAAAAGCTATGTTGATGTACCTGCGTTGCGGTGTATAGGAATATTCATTCATTAGGGACGTCGCTCTGATTGACGAGAAGCAATGTCCACTCATTCGTGATGAAGCTGTAAAAGCTATGTTGATCGATGGTTCATGAGGTAGAAGTGTATTTGTTGTTTTAAACCTTGCTCTTTAACATTGCAGCTTCATGTCAGTGGCATGGAGAGAGACGATTCAGTGATTAACATCATGAGCATTTGGGCTACGATGACATTCCCAATCCCGTTAGTCGCCTTTGACGACAAGAATGGGTTGCTGATGATCAATTTTAATGAGGATCTTCACAGGTAAACCACAGAGCCTACCATTCTGGTTGAAATAATTGCTGCACCCTGAGAAACAGTGGGGGTCAGTGTACAATGGAACCCTACCGTACGAAGCCCGACTTTCAGTGTAACAAGTGAACACTGGACTACCCTGCTGTCTAAGGATGTGTTTCTTTGTTGTTTAAGGTCATACTCAGCAATAGTCCACTTATACGGCGGCGATCTGTAAATAATCGAGAATCAACAAGTCCAGCATCATGAGCTTCGATCTGCACTACTGGAATACGACATATCTCAGTCGGTGGGTTTTACCATCCGGTCCCGTTAGTCGTTTCTTACGACAAGCATGGGTTACTGAAGACCCATTCTAACCTGGATCTCTACGGGGCAGCGGAGATTTACCTGAGGAACTACTGTAAGGGAGACTAAATATAGACCTCGAAATCTCGGAGGCCACCTGCAGATGTCTGGGGCGTCATCTTTAAAAACTCCCAGGGCGTGTTCCACCTCTTCTCTGTTTGAGTGATTACGTTCATGGGCAGAGCTGCCTTTGTATAATTGCAGTTCAATTGAGTGAAATATACATGCGACTGGTGTTAGTCATTTCAGCAACTGTTTGATGTCTTTAAAGTCGCCTGTAAGCTGTTCACGCTTCATGGGTCGGGTGTATGTTCAAGGCATCAGGAAATACATTGTCAGTTTGAGTGAGTGAAATGTACATAATTATTACAATGCATATATTTCCTCATACATTTTTATATTTTTCAAAAAATTATTCTTAACTAGGGAAATCCGTATATGGGCAGAGCTGCCTTTGTATAATTGCAGTTCAATTGAGTGAAATATATATGCGACTGGTGTTAGTCATTTCAGCAACTGTTTGATGTCTTTAAAGTCGCCTGTAAACTGTTCACGCTTCATGGGTCGGGTGTATGTTCAAGGCATCAGGAAATACATTGTCAGTTTGAGTGAGTGAAATGTACATAATTATTACAATGCATATATTTCCTCATACATTTTTATATTTTTCAAAAAATTATTCTTAACTAGGGAAATCCGTATATGGGCAGAGCTGCCTTTGTATAATTGCAGTTCAATTGAGTGAAATATATATGCGACTGGTGTTAGTCATTTCAGCAACTGTTTGATGTCTTTAAAGTCGCCTGTAAACTGTTCACGCTTCATGGGTCGGGTGTATGTTCAAGGAATCAGGAAATACATTGTCAGTTTGAGTGAGTGAAATGTACATAATTATTACAATGCATATATTTCCTCATACATTTTTATATTTTTAAAAAAATTATTCATAACTAGGGAAATCCGTATGGGAGCAAGTCTGTGTGCATAGTGTATCTTGATTATGACACAACTTGTCAGGCACAGCGGCAGGCAATTAGCAAACGCATCCATGTCAACCTTAACTAATTAATTATGCACTGTAATGTAATTGTGAAATCGACAAAAACTGCTTGAAGCAGTTACGACTGAAATGTGCGTGTCTGTAAGTGTCATCTGCAAATGTCACTTTCACAGCGAGATGTAACCGACATGATTTCTCCGCGTAATGTGTATGTATGTTGAAATGACAAGTTTCAATTTCATTTTAATCAACCGCTGCTCTTGACATGTAAACAGAGTTCTGGGCCTGACAGTTCTCTTACACAGTAGTGCAATAACAGTTTTTCCGTTTAAACGAAAAGTTATACCCACTTAAAAACCTCGGACTTGAGAAATTGACACGTGCAATGCTGAAATCCGAATGTGTCAATTTCACCACAGCGGGCAGGGAGTGTACGGCATCGTTATGAATATGAAATGAACATGATAAAATAATATATATGAACTCGATTGCACTTAATGATCATTCCCTAAAACAGGGTGTGGGTTTTTTCTCTCACAGGGTGGATGTTTGTTTAGAAGTAAGAAAATAAAGGCGGTACACAGAAACAAAGCTGTACTACCGTTAATGACACACACTCGTTGCTATCAGGTTGCATATCACAACTTCTCATTATAATTTCTACATCTTGTGATTGATTATTATGAAGTATGTAACGCGTTCAGAGCCTTGACGATGAAAATGCAAAATTGGGGTCAGTGGTAAAAAAGGAAAATAAATAAGCGTGTTTTCAAAAGCGGTATTGTTTGAATTAGGCCTGCAAGTGACATTGCTGTTTTCTGTGTAAACATCGACAACCTTTAAATAACATTGAGCTATTTTCATTATACACGTGTGGTGATAATTGTTTATTTCTTTTGAGGTCAGAGAATCGGGGCAGTAAACACGGAACACAGGTGGGATTTCTCAACATGTCGTCTTTTCAAGAAAAAGAACATCATATCGTGACCTGAAATTAATTTTATATAATTTCTCTGCATACTGGCCTCGTATAAGACGCAAATTGAGACTGAACCTCTGTTTAAATTATTGACATAATGAATAAGTTAACTTATGCGTTAGACTCTTCAACTTGAGCGATATGAGTGCTTGTTTGCAAGCATGATGCGTGATGTTTGTGAGTGTTTGATATCTTGTATCAGTTCCACGGTGTCTCAGTTGCAAAGTAAGACCGTGAGATCATGTCTCAATTTGCCAAAACAAATATATATATTATAACTTAGAAACAAAAACAATTTGAATACAAAATGAGAACTGTTAACCATAATGAGGTTTGTTTCTAGCTGTCTGTTGTAAAGATCGAACAGTATGCTGAGATCAAATACTTAAGTCTATCAACGGATATCTAATAAATTATCATCCTCATGTGCGGAGGCTGGACAATCTCACGTCGTTATTGCAAGTTCTCCGGGTTCTTTTTCATTTGCCAGATTTCTTCGATGGTTTTGTAAATTTCTGAATGAAATGTAAAACCCACCAGTTTGGTACAATCATTATGCTGCTGAATCTAATCATCTAGATTAACGCTGAGTGTCTGAATGATATATGTTTTTATACACAACAAAGTCTGTCATCCACATGCACTAGCCTGTTGTGCTTGGGCGTCTGAATCAAGCGTGGTGCTGGAGTGTTTCTGATCTCATGTTTTTCGATGATTTCGACAAGCATCATTTCACTCAAACTCAACGAATATTAAATCAGTTTCTTCATTGCACATTCTAGCATGTCGATGAAGATGCCCATTAAGCACACAAAAAGTGACATTATCATAGAGTATAAATGACCTCACCAGTTTTAAGTTTATATATGAATCAAAATTTAGGGTGTTCCCATACTTTTCGTTTGTAATATAGTAACAAACAAACCCATTCTAAATTGAATAGGAACCCAAGAGAGACCAGAGATTCATAACCCGAGGAATTCTAGGCTTGCTTCATTGAAGGCGTCTGCATTTCAGGGAGGGTTTGGCAATAGGGGAAGTAACATGGCCCAGGATTGTGATACTGTGAGACTACAAACTGCCCTACGCTATATCAAGATTTTTGTCACTGTTGCTATGGGGACAGTATTTATGCATGGAAAATTTCCCAGGACACAAGCCAAAACATAATTGTTGACGGAGAATGAAACAGGTCACCGACAAGATAGAATTCTATATTATATTACAGATTTACATATACAAAAGCGCTTGCCATGCCAATCCAAACTACCACCCACCCCACCCATGCTTCATACACACAGTGAACAAACGTTCTCTTATGATATCGTGTTATGCGAACAAATAAATTTATGTTGATGCTTAACCTTAACAAGATCCGTTGGAATAAATTAACCTGATATGACCCTAGTAGGTCTTTTTAGCCAGTTATCACACGGAGCTATCAGGACGCTGTGGGTTAAAGGAATAATAGCACCAGCTAGACCCAGAGTGTTGAGGTAGGGATTAGGACGCTGAACCAGTCGTGGCAAATTTTCTCTTTTTGAAGGTATATTTGTACAAAAATTCTCGACAAATACTTATCAACCCCATCGCCCCTTGACACCCATCCGCTATTTCTTTGAGTCTCCTTCCCTCCCAACGATATCAATTTCAGCTTCTTTTCAACGCTCCTGTGCTATTGTTCTCAGCATAATCGAAAATCGCCTTTTTAAGGCTTTTTGCAATTTATTGATGGATTCCGATGAGTGGAACGACGGAGATCTGTTGTTGCCTCCCTCCTTTGATGCTCGTTATCCTGTTTGTTCCCACTGGGAGGATGCGTGCTTCTGACTTTGGGAAAAGTGAATTAGAAGGGGGTAGATAGATGGGGTTTGTTGTAGCTGTCCCCCGTACTTATCCCCGACGGAAACCAGAAACCTTATACTGTAAACTGCATGCATGGTCAGCTAATAAATCAAAGAAATAACTGACGTGTAGCATTTTGGAAGTGGAAAACCAGGAATTCAATATACTTCTCAAGTGCCTACAATACGGTGATAAGATACGTCCTACAACCATTAATAATTCCAATGCTAAATTGCTATAATCAATAAAAACGATATTCAACAGTAAATATCACTATGTATGTTTTGCATACATTAACAAAATAGTAAAATCGAACAAACACAACAATAACAACAATATTAGAGACAACGTCAACGCATTAAATATTTTGTTAATTTCAGACATCACTGAATTACGTATTCCACTTCCACTGCCTGAAACCCGTTATCTCGAATAACATTATAGTGGCTATCCTATTGATACATATAGTGAATAACGTACTTTGACAACACTGCACGTATAACCCATGCTAAAAACAATTTGAAACCATATCATCTCACTTTAGGTAGAGCATCGCTATCCAAGGTCCCTCCCTGCCTGTGAAATAAACATTCCTTGTAAAGCTAATGCCGAGGTGCGATATATCGTGAGAAGGATGAGCCACATTTTCGACAGTTCTCGCTAATCTTCGCTTCTCTCTCGTAATGAAATAAACACCAAATTTTCAGTTGCCAGGATTTGCAGCTGAAAATCTACATCATCCTATGAGATTACATGATATTGGCGAAGTAAGCACATTTCAATGGGAGGGGATTAGGGGAACCTACTTGAATATTCGTGACACTTTTTTTAAAACGAGATACGCCCAAGCTGTGGTTCTGGTTAAGATATGTAACAGACGGACGATAAATTTTCAGTCTACTATTCATAAGCAATATGACTGTATTCATATATTTCTGCATTGTGGAGTAAATAGTAAAAATAATATTTTCGTACCCGAATAAAAAGTCAGTTGCTTACCGGTATACATGTACCTCAATAGCCTATAATGATTCCACTACGCTGAAATTGGCATTTTGTATGGTAAAAACAATCATTAATTAAAATTGATATTCGGCATTAAATAGCGGTACCGAATTAAAAGAAACCAGTTCAGCTACTCAGAAGAAATACAGCTACACCCTCCCAATGGAGGAGTTTCTATGGAGTAGGAGCACATTTGTCAATACATGTATCATGACACGTACGAAAGAGACTACTGTACGTATGTTACTGATTTAGTAACGACCTAGCCGATTGTCTTAGAGACGTAAAAAGGACGCACAGTGCGTGCTGAAAGGGTGAGTTTTATAAGATGTGTCTTCCCGCATTAGGACTTGTAAATATATACTGGTCATGACACCGTGCTCCCGGGCACATAGGTAAAAGCTGCTACAGGTAAGGCTGCAAACACTGCTTACCTTAAGTATCTACCTGTAAATAAGGAAGTTAGCAGCTGAAAATATTTCAGGGACGGATTATGAGGCACATTAAGCATGTAAAATGCTTAGCTGTAAAAAAATAGTGTCCGAACTATCTGATCTGTAAACATGGTAATAAAACTCTTTCAAACACTCTGACGTCACTGATGAGCTGTTGGTTGTATTTCCAATGCAACATATTTACTCTTCAATGTGTTAAAATAAAACTAAACGTTCTTTTGGAAAAAATCCAAAGTGTATGTAAACGTATTTACAAAAAATTGGCATGAATGGTACGTGACCTTGAAATGTTTAACAATAGTTTATCATTAAATTTGTTTACATAATTTTGAAGAACAACTTGTCATTAATGTTATGAGAGAAAATGGAAAAACTTTCCTTGTCACGGCAAAACTATACTTTTAAATGTTCTGGTATTTTATAAATATTTGCTCCAAACAAATTTAATAACAGAATACAAAACGACACACTTATGGTATCCTGGCAACATTGTGATTTTAAAATGACAGTGTATTGATTTCATTACAATGATTTCATAAACACAAATGTATTTCATTTCCACAAAACAAAAATAAAAACGAAAAGTAATAAAAGACACATCTCTTGTATCATGGCAACACTATACATTTTTTAATGCTCTGGTAATTCCTAAACAATTCCAGAAACATAGAATTGATAAAAAATATAAATAGTATAAACCGTGTCTGGTATCTTG
Organism: Haliotis asinina; assembly: GCF_037392515.1. NCBI lineage: Eukaryota > Metazoa > Mollusca > Gastropoda > Lepetellida > Haliotidae > Haliotis > Haliotis asinina. The sequence continues at coordinate 51,787,944 of NC_090285.1, read as the reverse complement.
GCAACGCTATGATTATTAAAGGTCCTGGTATTTCATGAACAGCCTAAAGCGACACACCTCTTGTATCATAGCAACATTTTGATTTTGAAATGTTCTGGAATTTTAAAACATCCCCTAAACTGAAAAAAGTATACGACACACTAATCGTATCACAGCAACACTAACGAGAAGAGCGCGAACCCTAACCCGTTACAAGACGCTTTAACAATTTCGGCGGGAGACTCTAATCTATTAAAATCCTCGCAAATGAAATGAATCCCCATTACCGTAAACCAGGGGATAGGGGATATACATAGGTAAACCTTCTGGGCAGATTTACCGGTATACGCTAATCATGTATAAGTACTTGTCATTAGAGAGAGGATCTTGAGACTCAGGTGAAGGGTGTGGTAGAAATACCAGGGTTAGCTTAGAGGCTACGAAACAGATGTTGGAGAGACTGGGACTGAGATCTGTCTCCGTCGAGTGGTCATCTGAGACTTCTCCGCGCGTTCTTGTTAAAACACTGACCCATTAAAGTATTATGATGTCATGAATATTTTGAATTTTGAGAATGTTGTACAAACATGCCGAATTTTTTACGGGTTGTTGTTAAGACGCGTTTAAGCATTTGGTGTTTGTTATTACAGTTTGGACAAGAAAATATGTTTGTTAGCTTTCCACAGATCGAATGCCCATTTCTCATAGTATATACATGCTTAAATAACCGCAAAATAACATACATGTAAATATATACCAGAACTGTTTACATTCTGTTTATTGACATGTACGTTTAGGTCTGATGTTTTGAAAAGAGTTGATTTACACAGTAAAATATTTCAAATCTATTTTTCTCGATAGTTATATTTATCAAGGGGTACATGATGTCATTTAATTTCCCTGAGGATCAGAAGCGTCAACAATACATGATTATCGATTATACATGCAGTGTTCTCAGTACAAGACCATAAACTTTTCATGGTGTTTTTGATCTGTAAACCAAGTCAATGAAATACGCTCAAACAGTTTTGCTGAATCTTGATTTCCACATGTTGAAACAGCTTACCACTCCTACAGCATCCCTGCACCATCAACACCCACCCCATCCAGCTCGTCATGTCGTACACTTACAATTCAACCCGCCCAAGCCGAACTCGGGGTCGTGGGTGTAATTTGCCATTCCCTAGTTATAACAGCAAGTCAACACTCCCCTGCTAATATTATTCAAACACTCCCCAGTAATATTAAATTTTAATGTATGACAACAATTTACCATGTTGACAGTTAATCGTGTTAAATGATTTAAACTGAAATCCGATGTATATATACTCACTCAGCAACAGGTGCACTACATTTAAGGCAGACAATCTTTGATTTTTACAAAGAACGATTATTATTTTCCTTTATGAAATGGGCGTTTAGCTTTCGTAACAAATGGGACCACAGGTGATACATTTTAATGTGGTATCAGTCAAGCTATTAAAGAAGCGAAAACACGATGTAGAAAATGACGCGAGGCTACTGAAGCATCATCCGAATCTAAAATGTTTTACAACTCACTTCATCCGAGGTAATATTATTGTGAGTAATTGTAACACACTTTTTTTTCTTATCATTTCACTTGAAACGCTGTTCTCCTGTTTCAACAAAAACTTTATGCTCAGCGTGAAAGGGATAAACCTTGGCTGTCAATCACACTAAAAATGTAACATATTTCAATAGACGCCTTTTATCCTTCACAGGTGCACGGCCTCTGCATTTCAAACGCTGTAGTGAGTAGGTTTGTATTTTAATCCAAGGGTCTGTCATTATATGTGGTAGTGGCAGGGGGTAGCGGTTGTGGGGGTCAGGATTTCTTACGTAGACACATTCCTCTTAGTCTCTACGACGTTTACGTCCAAATAAATCAGAAACAATAGAGAAATAGGCAAGACAGTTTGATAATAAATTGCTACTCAAGAAATTGCCTTTCTGTGGGAAAGGGTCTAATTTCAGTGAAATCGACAAGTGCTGTAACTAAATACATTGCCGCGAAATGGGAAAGAGACAAGCTGAATTTGACACACCCTTGTCTAATGGGCCCTGACTTTTTCCTGCATGGGTGACCCCGGGTTCCTATCGCAAGTGAAATCGACTACCATCGCCATGATTATACTACTCCTGACGTCTCGAGTGCAGTGTTGGCCGTGATTGATTGACATGTTCATTATGCCAGTATCATGATTCTTCTGTCAGTATACATAATCTGTACACATTAGACTTGGGTCAGGCCGCAGTGCGTCCACTTTTCCTCTCACGTTACAGCTAGTAATAGAGACTAATGTGTCGCGTTAAAATCTAAATTTATTCGACTGTTGCACAATGATGAAATATCCATGGTATTTTACATATAAACAGGGCACTGATCACAGGTTAAAGTCATTAGACTTCCAGACGCATGAGACATCGGTTGAGGTTAATCGACTGTACTATATATTTTGCCTCGGAAATCAACCATAAGGACAAAATATGGCTGAAGTACAATGCTGTTTTAGATCTGAAATATAATCCTGTTGATACACTATATTTTTATGAAATTATTCAAATCTTAAATTACACAAAGCCGTGGTAAACTAATATACATACAAACCAGTTTAAAGCAAAGCTCTTGGAATTACATAACAATACATATACATGTACAGCAATGCTATAGTACGTCGACAGAACAGGAACAGAATAAATAACTTTATTCAAACATAAGTGAAACCTAATATGCCCGTGCGTTTTCTAACAAAAAAAAAAGCAAACCCAAAACAACAGAGCAACAAGTGTGGGTTGAGCCGGCAAGTTGACTTGATAATGGATTTCACGACGGTAGTTGAAGAGATCGCCCGTGAAGATCCGGGTTAGAACTGGCTCTCAATAACCCATGCTTGTCACAAGGAGTTCAGACTCACTTTGTTGATGCGAGTCTTCATACCCAGTCGCGTAGTGCATTCATGATATCAATCACTATGTTGTATGGTCCATAAAAGTTCTTCTGATCAGACTCCCATGGCCGAAATGTTGAGGAAATCTGTGTGAAACAACGATACAACTAGACACGAATTTCTGGGATGAACCGATTTCAGCATGTTTTGAGAGTATTTGACATGTCCTATACAATAAGACATTATAAAGCGTTGGAACATGTATCTTAGATAACAGACGTATGTAATAATGTGCATGGTTTATGTGTGAAATGTATCTATGTCTTTCTATATCTTTGTACCTACTGTGTTTACATTGGTAGTTGATAGACTATTGTGTCTGGTCATTCATTTAACACCGTGCAATAAATATCTCACCTTACCTTATCTCACCTCACCTCACCTCACCTCACCTCACCTCACCTCACCTCACCTCACCTTAATAACCACTGACGTCAGTCTCTCTGGCAATGTCCCTTTAAGACACCTGGAGTATAAATTAAAAGACAGACCCCTTGTGGGTGAAAACCACAATATTCATTTCAAGCTGTCGTTATTTTATCAGGCATTCCTCCTTCTCGACGATCTCGCAAATATAATCTTACCCTTTTATTTACTAAACACGTGCTTCTTTTGGCTGTGTAGAAGGCCCGCGCTGGGGATTAGCTAAAAGAAGTTTCGTTTTCTCTCAATAGAACATCTAACCGTTCTTAGGTAACCTGGCAAAACGCTCGTCCCCAAATTGCCGAGGCAGGGCGGGTATTGTGCCCACACAAAGGCCGAGTAATAAGCAATAAGTGGGGAAGCTGACCCCGGGACCTTATCTGAGGAGTGACATGTCACGGGGGGCCTCTGTGGAGGGTGACGGGATTTGGAGGAAAGACTTGAACAAGCTGCACAGGTGCGAACATTTTTGTCCATGTATTGTTGCGTCTTCGAAACAGAAACATGTCCGTAATCATCTACAGCCGTGTGTTTGATCGTCAGATGGTTGTAATGTTTCTTTAATTTTATCGGCAACTTATGAATGTATGTACTTAGCTTAAATAAAATCAATGATATCAAGGTGCTGCTAGGACATGGTCTGTTTTAAACAAAAATTAATTTGATTTTAACATTTAAATTTGGTGTGGTTTTAGTGAGTAGAGACTCGATTATTTACAAACAGCCCCCACTTAGCTGGAGTGCTGCTGAGTGCGGCGTAAAACTAAACTCACTCATCGACTGTTCCAGGATCGTGAGTGTCAACCTGTATGCTGCAACTATGTCTGCAAGTATTTCATTCCTAAATTTGATTATAACATCCATTCCCACAATGAATATTCGTCTAGGACAGCTGACTTTGAATGATTTAATCTCCTGCTCACCAGGCAGGGACTGGGTACCTGGAGAAGACGCCAGCCATGTCTCAAACGCATATGAGTCAGTTTTGGTTGTGCCCTCACAAAGAAGATCACAATGAAATGTACACGATGCATCGCTAACCTGGGAAATAACATCCCCATCACTGCATACATTAGTTGCGTAATCCCATCATCTACAGCAACAACTTTATCGTCACCAACATTGCGATTTCTCACATTGCTGAATATAAAGGTGGCTATCTCTGAGATAGTTGATCAATACACGGGTTCTTACGGGGCAACGATAGACTCATACATTACAGCTGTTGACACCAGGAGAGCATTTGCAGCAATTTGTTCAAGGGGAACAACTCTCATTGGCAACACAAAGTTCAAGGTCGTTAGTATACACGTTAAATGACATCGTTGACGAAGCTTCTACAGAATGTTTAGTTTATCTGTTACGCTCTGAACCTTCATAATACCATGATAGCTGAACATGTACAAAAGTCTGGTCAACATATACTGTCTCTAGTTCAAACCTACGCAACCTGTGAAGATCCCGGTTAGAATTGGCCATCAGCAACCCATACACGTCGTAGGGGGAACACACGGGATCGGGTGGTCAGCTTATTGATTTAGTTGAAGCATGTCAACGTATCAAAGAGATGTTCATGATGGTGAACACTGGAATGTTTGGCCCAGTCTCGATTACTTACATGTCGCTACCATTGATATCGAATATTGCTGATTGCGGCGTTAAGCATCAAACAAGCAATGCAGTAGAGTTGGGAACTCCTGCATTTGGTCTGAAATACACAGATCTGTGAAGACAAAATACTGTACTGGGTAATTATGCATCGTGTTATGCCATTTTGTTATTGAGTTTCTTCATGCGTGTTTGTACGCTAACTATTCTACGATATGGGATATAGTGACTTGGAATGCGTATTGTACGACATTAGTTACCCTAAGTCTTTGTGATCAGTAATACAGAAATATCACCTGAATATGTTTGAAAAGAGAATCTCTAGGGTTGAATAAAACATTCTCTTAAAATTTCGATTGGCTTAAAAACGTACAAAAACCGACTATACTGGAAACAGTCGCTGTAACGATGCATTGTGAGTGAGTGAGTGAGTTTAGTTTTACGCCCCACTCAGCAATATTCAAGCTATATGACGGTGGTCTGTAAATAATCGAGTCTGGACCAGACAATCCAGTGATCAACAACATGAGCATCGATCTGCGCAAGTGGGAACCGATGACATGTGTCAACCAAGTCAGCGAGCCTGACCACCCGATCCCGTTATTCGCCTCTTACGACAATCACAGTCGCCTTTTATGACAAGCATGGGTTACTGAAGGCCAATTCTACCCCGAGACCTCCACAGGTAAGATGCATTGTTAGTGTCTTAAGCGCATCTACTATAATCGGCACTTGTGTACAAAACATCACTATTCAGTAACCATTTATTTTTCATTTTAATCTACCATTAAAAAAACCCCATAATTCCTCATAGTCTTAGAACCGCTTTGTTTACCTTTGTGAAGCCCTCTCTGCAATGCTAAAGCCTTTAAGGCAGCGTGTCTGGTTCATATTCCCGGACTCATCTCTCACCTCACCAGGGTTCCTCTTCAATTTAAGCTGAAATCTACATTTCTTTCAAAATTATAATATGTTAGCCCACCATCAAACATGATGGCCCAGAAAATGGAATGATTATTTTTAAATTATAGTTTCGGTAATGGATCCACCGTTAAGTGTAAGGTTGTTCAGACATCCTTGGAACACAATTTGTTTGTGTGATATCCTAGTCCCCAAAGTGGTTCACCGTATAAAAGTCACTCTGTTTAAGGACAGAGGTAGATTTATGGCGTACAAAATGTTCCCATCACCACTCTACAATAGCTTAATAAAGTGACACACTACTACGATCATCAAAAGAAAACCGTATCCTTGACAGGTCACTTATGACATGGCGACATAGACACCATTTCAATCATTTCAAATAATTAAGGATTTATGACTTTATCTCATAGATAATATCAAACATACGGGCCTTCTCGAGGCGATATTGGAGTTTATTATCAACCAAGTGAAACGTTCTAGTGCTACTGTAATAAAACAGCCGAACAATCGTCTTTGAAATGGACAGCTTTATGTGTCAATTTCAGTAGATGTGTAAATCATTGCACGGAAACCAGCCCCGGGGACATACAGGAACACTTGGGTGGTCTGAATTTCAGTCGGTGAAATAGACACGAAAAAGATTACAATATCAATGGTCTGCTTTACCTATAGCTTCACGTTCCTGAAGGCTACGACGCGGCAATGCGTGTTTGAACAATACATGCACGTTTGTGCTAACTCAGCCATTTGAAATTAACAATCGTCAATTTCAGCATTACGTTCACGGAACGCGGGATTGAACACGTGTTCATTAAAACATATCCATGTCTAGAATATCACAAGCTACTTGTTTTTTAACCCTGAGTGGTTTTATTGCTTTGGAAATAATTGGAAAGTTGCAATCTTGCTACTGATAACATTTCTGAATCTTTCTGAACATTCATGACGCTAAAATTTATGCCTACCCTGTTAAACAAATTTGCGCGTGCAGCAGTCGTTATGAGATTTGGAGCATTCGGGTGCAAAACCGATTTTGCGAAAAGAATTTGAAACCAGTTTTTTTATTTGTGATTGTGTTTATTTTTAAGAATATACCCAAACCAGGAAATATGAGTCACCCGATAGACTCGGTAACAACACAGGTGTTCATATTCATGCCTGCAGAACCCCGGTGCGCTCGGGATCAGCACAGGTGTTCGAATCCATGCATGCGGTACCTCGATCGACTCAGAAAAAGCACAGGTGTTCGAATCCAGTTTTGTGGTACCCTGATGACTCAGGATAACAACAGGTGTTCGCATATATGCGGTACCCCGATCGGCTCGGTGCTCATAAAGCCGTGCTAAACTGATGCTAAACTGGTTTCTTGATAATTCCTTGTACTTTGACAGGAGAGGTCTTCCACAACTCGATGTCTACACGTTATTGATCACGTCAAGTGACGAGATATTCACCTCTAAAGTTAATCCTCATTGCTAGTAACCATGTAGATATGAATATATATTTTGCATATAGAATGTAAATGATGCCATTTAGCTACTATCTTTCACCAAATACTAAAGACGAGAGATAAACCATGGAACACGTGACAATCTGCTACATAGAAATATGCCCTACTTTAAGTCCTGTTTGATTTTTGAAAATATCTTCAGATTTTATCTGTTATATTTAGTCAAGTGTCAAAGGGACTATGCCGTCAAAATTATTCAACAATTCGCTATATAACGCTCGAGCGTTTTACACAAAAGATAATTTCCAAATTTTAGAAATCTGGCGATTATGACCACGGGATAATCATCATTCATCAAAATAACTCCAGTTGTTCTGTAATTTTAAAAAATGTTTTTGGAGATGTTCGTCTAATGCAATACTTCAAGCATAATTTCTTTCATTCTGCCTTGTTTATAAAAAAAGTCACAAACGTTTAAAAGAAAAAATGACATGCACTTCAGTACGGCAACCATATCAAGCTGACAGGAGCGGTTCAATGTTTGTATGCTAATTGACGTTCGCCTCAAGTGCGTATAAGTTTGATGTCAATGTGTTAATTCAAGTGGGTACTTCCTGTATTTCAACTTAAAAGTAAAACCGAGTTTAGCTAATCTTTTGCTATCTATAAAAAGGACAGAGTTTGAGTAGTGTTCGTCATACTTAGAGTCAGATATGGTGGGACTTGACATTAGGTCTTAATATCAAATATATATGTCAAATACACAGTGATACCGTTGGTCTGAGTATGTGCAGATGGTGATGGCGACGGTGATGATGATGCTAATACTGCTGCTGCTGACGATGATGATGGTGTCTGTTTGCATGCACGTGGTGTATGGTGGATGCACTGGTGATATATGTATGTTCAAGTGCACACATGATGCGCGTGTATGTGTGGACATAGTGCGTGTCTGCATTTGCTGATAATGTGTTGGCTGAGTGCACATGTGCTGATGGTGTTGGTGAGTGCGTGCGTGTGCAGTTGAAGGGATCTGCCGATGGTGTGAGCGCAGATCGAGCGTGTGTCTTTGTCTGTGTGCAGAGGGGTGTGTGCAGAGGGAGGGGCCTACTCTCTCAACAGTATGGCAGGAGATCGGACACCATAAATCGAACATCAGAAATGGACACTAGGAATGGACTTCACATAATGTGCGAAAGTAGGGAACAGAGCCCGGGGTGCGACATAAAGCGGGTAACCCAAGGAAAGTAGGGAACACAGCTCGGGGTGCGACATAAAGCGGGTAACCCAAGGAAAGTGGGGAACAGAGCCCGGGGTGCGACTTAAAGCGGGTAACCCAAGGAAAGTAGGGAACACAGCCCGGGGTGCGACTTAAAGCGGGTAACCAAAGGAAAGTAGGGAACAGAGCCCGGGGTGCGACATAAAGCGGGTAACCCAAGGAAAGTAGGGAACAGAGCCCGGGGTGCGACATAAAGCGGGTAACCCAAGGAAAGTGGGGAACAGAGCCCGGGGTGCGACATAAAGCGGGTAACCCAAGGAAAGTAGGGAACACAGCCCGGGGTGCGACTTAAAGCGGGTAACCAAAGGAAAGTAGGGAACAGAGCCCGGGGTGCGACATAAAGCGGGTAACCCAAGGAAAGTAGGGAACAGAGCCCGGGGTGCGACTTAAAGCGGGTAACCCAAGGAAAGTGGGGAACAGAGCCCGGGGTGCGACTTAAAGCGGGTAACCCAAGGAAAGTAGGGAACAGAGCCCGGGGTGCGACATAAAGCGGGTAACCCAAGGAAAGTGGGGAACAGAGCCCGGGGTGCGACTTAAAGCGGGTAACCCAAGGAAAGTAGGGAACAGAGCCCGGGGTGCGACTTAAAGCGGACAACTCAAGAACCGGTGGGCTGAGTGAGATACAGTGTTCTATCCATGTCAAATAGCTGCAAGGTTGTTCAGTAAACTAGCACTGTAAATATGTTTTTTTCCAAATTTTGTGAACAGGACCAATGTGAAAAGACGCTTGTAAACATTGAATTACTCAATATCAAGTCGTAACCTGCGCAGTGAATCGCCCAGCTTAAGACGGGTCCCTTAAGACGGTGCCAATCTATGTTAACAAAGGAATCAGGAAGGTCTATAGCTAGTTAACTGTTTGTTTACTGATAAACACAGTAAGGCCAGAAACTGGTTGTTTCTGTAATTTTAACTGGATATTAACTTTTTCTTTGCTACGCATGGCAAGCCAGCGTCTCTGTGTACATAAACAACTGGAACGATATTAAAAAGCCCAATATCTTCAAAAGCTTCCTACTAGCTTTATCAGAAGAGACAAACATCATTGATTTCTGTCAAGCATACATATTATAATATACCATAGGGGATTCCATGTTGCGAGCATGTAACTAGCCAATGCCAATACATATGAAAAGAAATAAAATATTTCCATACAGATAAACATTTGCAAAGGAATGGAATAAATTGTCACATTTTCTCTTAATTTCTCTTCATAATCGTTTTCCTTACCTGCTTTCGTCATTGGCACTTTATCAGTCTTGTAAATTCAATATCCCGGACTTTTTATAAAGGCATATATCATATCCGGATCAATCGTTCATTTGAATGCATCTGTTCAATGGCTTAATTACCATTTCAGTACCACTCACTTTTTTAAATTGAATACTAAGATTATAAGATATCGTACATTTCTGTAAGTGGCGTACAATTCTTGTACAGGAAGAACAGGTACACTGTATTGATACAACTGTAAAGTGAGCGCAAAAAGCAGTTGATGATTCAGGATGCGGACTTGCTTCGAATGCCTAAACACATGTGTGAGGTTAGATTCAATAAACACTCCGAAACAATGAACACTTTGTAAGACGATGTAATATATATTCCTAACTTTCCTCCTATCCCTGATATTAATACTCTTTAAATTGAAACAACACACGTTTGATTTCACCATCTGAACCCAAAACGTTTACAAATGCATTTATGAAACAAAGCTCCATCGAAACATTGTTCTGAAAGCATTGCGTATCACCTTCTTTGAAATCTCTCCCTGAACATTAAACACACCCATATCAACAAAATATCAAAACAAATCCAGATTTCAATCACAATATTTTGCTTGCGGGAGTGTTCAACAGAAGGGGTGTTTATTTCGGAAGCGCGGACGATGTATTGCATGTCGATTTCAACAGAACATGTCTATTACAACCAACTAGACCGTGAAGATGGATAGTAAAAGTTGAAACCACATGTCAATTTCATCTTTATATCATCAATACCCTTGGAGACAGAGTGCAAACTGGTTTCCATTTCAAGTCCCGTGCACCGAGCTTCAGATACCGAACACAAAGAGCTCGTTGTTGTGATTATTTCTATATGAAATGTGGCCTTTGATTACGATATTTACGAGTAATAAATTCTGCTCTTTATGCACCACTGAACACCGAACCGACACCGTTTGATGATCATACAATGCATGTTTGGGTTGATTAAATGTGGCATTTGGAAACAACCATAAACATCAAACAACCACATTTTTTCAGATACAGTACAAACTGTACACTGTACTCTGGTACAAATGGCAGCGATGTAAAATGGACAACTCCCGGACTTCAGTGATACATATACCTTCAAACAAGCTCTGTGATGACGTTTCCGATGAATTTGTTTTTGAACAACGATGTACTATTTTTGCTGAAGGATTAAGCGCAGTGGTGTTACAGCGGGTGAAAAATGGTCTTTATATACTTCCTTAGACATTTTGTCTTTCATACAAACATAAATAAATTCCAAAATGCAAATACTGCGAACAGAACTGGTATATGCATCTTAACATGTTATGATGCCCGATGATGTTTCCTATTTTCACGGGGCGGTGCGGTTGCCTAGAATTTAAAGCGTTCTTTCGAAGGCCCGTCTCGATTCACAACATGGGTCTTTAGTGTGAAGCCTATTTCAGGTGTCCCCCGCTGTGATATTATTGTCAAATAGCGGTGTAAAACTCACTCAGTCTATTTTCACCAGTGTTGTGAGTTTCGAAAGTTTAGGGGAACATTTGACATGCCTTTGCATGTCTTTATGATGCATGCCAAATATATTAACTTGCCTTCGCGTGTCTTTGTGATGCATACCAAATATATTGACTTGCCTTTGCATACCAAATATATTTACTTAAAACAATACTAAAATTAAACATCAAACGACTATACATTAACCTGCGTTTGCGTGTGTTTCTGATGCATACCAAATATATTAACTTGCCTTTGCGTGTGTCAGCCTGTGCTCACCTTTTCACGTTATCCTCACTTTCTGATAGTTCTTACTGCACACATGCTGATACCATAGCTGCAATTGTAACACAAATACGTACACACCAAAGTACTAATATCTAGTGATTTGGGATTTTACACTGAAAATAAATCCAAACAAACAAAAGAAGACAAAACAGAAAAACACGTAAACATTTTGATTGTAACTTACAAGTCGCAAACATTGCTATTCAGTGAATGTTGGCACGATGTTAAGTGATGTAAGTCACAGTCAGTGGTGGAATTGCTGTAAGTGATGTGGCTCCAATCATATGTATCGATAGATAACGGTGTCAGTAGCCTCGTGGTTAAAGCTTTCGCTCAATATGCTGAAGACCCGGGTAGGATTCCCCATATGGGCGCAGTGTGCGCAATTTTCTGATGATCTTTGCAGTGATACTATCTGAATACACTGTAAGGGATCGTAAAACCACACTCACTCATTATAAACGGTATTAACAGCTGTAAAAATTGTTAAAAACAACTCACTCACTCCAATCACATTCTAAAATCGCCGTTGGTAATCTACCACTTGATTAAACAATTTTTCAAAGGCCATCATTAAACTTGACAATGAATTCCCCACAAAATACAAAGTCGACAATGCATTTCTTTACGACATTCACTGTTTTCTGAAACCAATATTTGAAATATACGTATGCCTCTATCACTAAAACGGGATAATTTTGGAAAATAGTTGACACATTTAAGATGTGTAAGCCTGCACAAATATTTTAGATGGGAAAGATGAATAATTAATAATTTTGTTATCGTATGAATTTAAATAATAAAACTGAATCTATGTTGATCTTTTCCAGATACGTTTTAACAAAAATATGTAACCATAATTAGACACTATTTTAAACAAACGTTACAATACGTTCTGGCAAAACAATTCAAAACAAATCAACAAAAAACAAACAAACAAACTAACTAACCAGTAAAAACAGTTTCGATCTTAGTAAACTAATTTATTTGGAAATTGAATACCAATGTATTTGAGTGAAAAGTAGCAAAGCTAAAACATTTTATCAAAGGCATATTTTAGATCACGGTTGTTTTCAGTAAACATAAGTACTGCCGACCGTACCGGCCGTTGCTTAGAAACCAAATCTAAAACAGCTTAGACTAAAAGTAAGCAAGTTTTATCATGAAAGACATTTTCCTCAACAACAAAGTCAAAATATCAATGAGAAATTTATTAGGTAACACTTTCCTTTCAAAGCTGGCTGTGTTTGAAAATACGATATGGTAAACAAAATGAACTCAACTGAACTTTGTGACAGACCACCTGCTGTGCAAATAGTAGCGGTTGAATTAGAAAAAAAAGAAAAATGTCCTTATCTAATTGACAGCTGTGTCTCAGCGACGCTAAATTAATTACACTTGGCCGTGTTTCTGATTCATGATCTTTGATAAGAATATTCAAATTTATTCATATCAAAATATGCATTATCACACTGAAATGATATGGTTGATGTTCTTTTCATTGCCAATTTCCTTTATATCGTCACGTTTCACAAACTATTATAGTACTGTATGAGAGATCACAAGAGCGTTCATACATAATCCGAATGGTACATTATTTCTTCATATATAATAAACGCACGCAATACCTTCATGTAATAGAAAAATAGCTCTTGTTATGTAAGGGAGAGTCACATTATGTTAAAATGCATGCTAAACTCTCCACGAAAATATTCAAGTATCCATCTTGCACTAACATACCCTTATTTACACGCCTGTGTTGAACATATTTCTCCTTTTCTTGAATACCAACTGCCATCACTGAATTTTGTGGGTTCCTTTATATAATTTTAATCACTGTGTTTCCTCTCTCGTGCGTTTCGGGCAGCAGTTAGAAAGTCTAGTCTCTTGATTTGATGTTATGTGTTTAGAGCCAGGTAGCTGCACACACATTACATACATTTAAGGCTAATGCACAACTGGAAACATCAAAAGTATATTTTTTCTATTTAGCGAACTCAAGTCTGTTTTGTTGACTTGTGGGAATACGTTCCAGTATTTTCCTTAATACTCAAATTATTCAAAAGAGGAATAATAGAATTTACATATTAGATAGTTGCATTGATCCTATCCTGTGTGTGTCTATTCCATTATCGTATGCTATTATTACGGAATAAGGTGAAAATCTAGTCAGTTGTAATTATGGCTCACACATAACTATCTCACCTTCTATAGCACAATACATCTCTCTTATAATTTTGATTTCAGTGCTGTGTTAATGCTGTGAAATCTCGCGGTCGCTTGTGTGACTGGTTTGTTTGGACTCAATTTTATTGAACCAAATTCATATATTCTGCAGTCAGTACTCATCAGAGCTAGGTGCAAACGTGCTGTTAGTATATTGATGATAACATTATTTCAGTTAATTGTATCAAATATCAATTACTTACATTAATTGTACGTTCTTCGGCATCGCCGTCTAATTTCTATCAGTAAAACCTGGCAGTAGGACAATTTCTCAGCACAAATAATATGAAAAAGAGCAAATGCCAAACACTTTTCGTGCGTGTGCGTGTGCGTGTGCGTGTGCGTGTGTGTGTGCATGTGTGTGAGGCTAGCGAGAGTCAATTAATTTGTCGTGTACCCAATATGGTTGCGCAATGTCGTGATGATTAACATTCAGACATTTCAAAATCTCTTCTAACTAGTAACCATAGTAATAGTCAATTATTGTTTTGTTGCCATGGATACTGTTTCAGAAAAATGATAAACTTAACAACACAATACCACCATTACCATCAGAACATGTCCATGTCAGGCCCGATTAATTCGCAAATCCTGTACCTAATTCATATTATTTAAGCATTGAGGATTTGGTTAAGGTTAAATAAAAGAGTGAAATGTTTCTCGGGCATCTACGCTTTTATTTGTTCGCGAGACTATTTTTATCGCCATTTGAAAAGAAATAATGTTGGCTCTGTCGCCTCCCGTTAATCCATTTGTTCACTACAAGAATGAGCCTCTGTAAGAACGAATGTCACTGAATCTACAACGGAATAAAAATAAAAATGTGTTCCTCCCCCGTCACCCTTTTTCTATCCAAAATTTAAAAGGAATTCCTCGTCACTTTTGGAAAAAAATGTGCCCGAGAAACATCTAATCTTTTTATGCAGCCTAACTGATGTAAACACCTCGTTCCTTATGAAAAAGTAAACTGCAGGCAAAAGATATTAAATATTAATTATCACAAGTGCGTTCATACATAATCCGAACGATACATTATTTCTTCATACATAAATAAAATTTCCATGTAATAGAAAAATAGCTCTTGTTATGTAAGGGAGAGTCACATTATGTTAAAATGCATGCTAAACTCTCCACGAAAATATTCAAGTATCCATCTTGCACTAACATACAATTATTTACACGCCTGTGTTGAATTTTGTGGGTTCCTTTATATAATTGTAATCACTGTTTTTCCTCTCTCGTGCGTTTCGGGCAGCAGTTAGAAAGTCTAGTCTCTTGATTTGATGTTATGTGTTTAGAGCCAGGTAGCTGCACACACATTACATACATTTAAGGCTAATGCACAACTGGAAACATCAAAAGTATATTTTTTCTATTTAGCGAACTCAAGTCTGTTTTGTTGACTTGTGGGAATACGTTCCAGTATTTTTCCCCCGTCACATATTTTCTGTCCAAAATGTAAAAGGAATTCCCCGTCACTTTTGGAAAAAATATTAATATAACATATTATATTCCGCAATATATATAACATCACTCGTCCATAACAATTACATCACAAATATGATAACACTAATATATACACACACACAGGTCATGTTTGCTTCAATGTTAGTCACCATGAAGCACGAGTAAAAACTTAAGCATACAACTTAAATGACAACTTCTTGTTTATTGTAAGTAAATTCAGGCGTGAGAATCTACATCGAAACGGGGCACTATGCAATAAACAAGAAGTTGTCTAGACTAATCTTTAATCTCTGACTATATTGTAATTTTGATAGTAACAACAAAGCCCATTTAAATTGAAAAGGAGCCCCAAGGAGACCAGAGGCTTGTTAATTTAAGGCTTTAGCATTGTAGAGAGGGAATGGGATTAAGGAAAATAATGTGGTTCATTGGCTGTGAGACAGACTGGAAGTTGTCACCCATAATGTTGTTTGGCTGATTTTTTATTCACCAACTTCTAGAATGACGATCAAAACGTTTCTTCAAAAATTGCATGCATGCATGCATGCATATTCAAACGACACGATTGTCACAATATATGTCCAAACTGCGCGAAAAAAATGTACCTTTTGTTTGACGTATTTATCAATCATTCCGTGTAGTCGTCACTCTTATCAAACACGAGTGTTATTTTCTTTTGCTCTTCAGTATATATCAGTGTAAGAAGAATATGAAAAAACGGTAAAAGATGTGAA
Source organism: Haliotis asinina (assembly GCF_037392515.1). NCBI lineage: Eukaryota > Metazoa > Mollusca > Gastropoda > Lepetellida > Haliotidae > Haliotis > Haliotis asinina. The sequence goes on along the minus strand of NC_090285.1, from coordinate 51,771,871 downwards.
GGTTTTGAAACTTGTAGCTAAATTATGAAAAACAGTTTACAAGAGAGCGTCAATATCTCTTTGGTTAAATATGTGATTGAGATATCGGAAACGAATATTACCTACACGTTTTATGTTACTGTGAGTTAGTGAGTAGATTTTATGCTGTTTTTTGTTTGTTTGGGGGTGGGGTGTGTGTATGTTTGTTTGTTTGGGGTTTTTTTTTTCTATTTTGTGCAGCATCCCTGCTATATCACAGTGGGTGACACCAGAAATTTGTATCACTTAATGTACAAAAATGGGAATCGGGCCAGGGAGACGAGAGAATGCTTCACACATTCTCTGGTTGGTGGTGGTAAAGAACAAATATACATAGTCGAGTGGACAAGGTTTCAAAACGACGATACCTTGAGTAGGCCCATATTTTCACAGTACATTCTTGAATAAATATCCATGGACCTATCTGACCCCACCCATGTAATATACATGGCACTCCCCTCATAGCATGAATTTCAAACATCAGAAGACTACATGAAATCTTTTTGACACTATAAACACATAGACTCAAACCTCTCCCAAGATACAACAGGTACGGCTCCTGAACGGAACGAAACTTTATATCATCTCAGGCAGGCAACGGAATATGATGTTGCATATATGTTACAATTAAATATATTCATATAAGCAATACATGTCCAGCCAGGTATTTCATGCAAACAAACAAATGAATTAGAAACATATGATATATATGCAAACATGTACATAAAGTTAGATTGCATAAAGATATAGCTAATATGCGTCTAAAATGGCTGTACATTCAAACAGCTGTCCGGTTTGTATTGTTTTAATTCAGCGTATGTGGAAGTCCATGTTCTATTGTTTCTCTGTTACTACATGCATTGGAACCAGCCCATCGTTTCTTGCCGAGAGTTACGTAATTGAATGGAAATGCCGAATTACCTCCCTTAGACTGTTCGGCGTATCACTTCGGGTGTTCATCGGCAGTCGGACTGCTGTTCAATGTGCGTTGACTGTTGATAACGAATGTTTTTGTAGGTGGTGTGGGATGTACATACATGTTGGTAAGCTTTTTGTAAGGCAAAGTAGAATAATCCATAGTATAACCTGGAACTGTCGATCTGATTTTTACCCGGTATTTTATCACAATTACCTTTGAAAAGACGTCATCATGTCCCATATATATACATATACATAGTGGAGCGAATTGTGAATTTTGAAGTGTTTATAAACATGCAATCCGGGGTTTTAGGTGACCTACAGGGTTTAAGCATCACTGCACCTCTAGGTGAAAAACAGGGTCACTTTTAACTTGAATTGTACAGAATTAGGTTTCATTTACTTTTGACCTACATTTGTTTGTATGATGTACATTTTTAACATCCCATGCACCCGTGCGCCCTCAGTGTGACAAACTCTGTTTTGAACTAGACAATCCGGTGATGGCAATTTTGAGCATATGTGTACGCAGTTTGCATATGATCACTGTTCCTAAGGTGATGATGGTAAAGCACATTACCAGAATCCCAACGTGGTGGCAGGTAGATGGCTTGGCGATTATTTTCCTCGATTTAGCAGTCTTCCACGTGTATATAATCAATTGTTTAGCACACTTACAAACCTTGATGGTTCAAATGCATTCAATGCACTGAGTTTGCTCCCGTGTCAGCGGCCAACTCATCGTAAGTTTTTTGAGGGAAGTTGACCTATATTACAAATTGTAGCGTCATAGGGAGAATAACAAATTGCTTGCTGGTATATTCGATGATATGACACCTTCTGTTTTTAAATGGTTGTGAAATGAAAGCCAAACACTTGTGGGCCATGCACTTAAAATGGTAATGAATGCAAACTTGATCTCGTCACTATATGGCTGGAATAACACCAGTGTGAAAACCAACTCAATTCAACAAAAAATCTAGGCGGTAGGTAGCCTACTTGTCAAGTATTGTGACCGGGTTCAAGTTACCCAAACGGTACAGTTAATGTAAGACCCATTTCAAAATGGACCGACGCTCTGTTCAGTCATAGAGCTGGACACAAAAACCAACACCACTAAAAAATGCGCGTCCCAGTGGAACCACCAATGTTATGAAGTCCTGATTTGGTGCCGAATTTCCTAGACCTGTTGAAGGTGTACGTGCATTCTCTCTCTCAAAAACAACATCCTTGTCAGCAAACATACAACGACACACAACCAAGCGAGATCTTCGCACGTTACGTTTTTCTCATGTCCTTGTTAAGCTCCCGTAGAAATTTCAAAACATGCCCAAGCTTGCGTACGAAACGTGATGCAAGTTTCGACACGCTCAGCCCTGTGGCACAGTCAGCATTATTTTTAGAATGTCAACTACATCACGTGACCCTGTTTACGTTTGGAGGGGCGAAGATGGTGCGAGCGTGACGTAAGCCGACACTGCGCAGTTTGGATTTGCTCAGTCGGGGCCCATGATGAACAAAGTTTCGCCCTGAATGTGTAAACGTACAGACGCCCTATTAATGGAAAGGAGATCCTCATTTTGAATCGATAGTCCATATAGGACATGTCGTAGGAGGATGTAAGTAGGTGGTATTTATAACACAGCATGTAAACAGTGAATAAAATTACAAATTACTGACCGTACTTCGAAAATAGACATTGCCGAGAACGGCCGCACTCCTTATCGAATTCGCTGCGTGCTCTGGCAGTTTTACTACCATGAATCACTATTGAATAAAAGGCTTACAATATGTGATGGGTCGTCTCTTATGAAAAATAACTTTCAAATATATATATATATATGTTAAAAGAATCTTATGTCAATACTCTGATACATAAAAAGTAACCTGTAAATAAGTTCTAGAGGGGCGGCTATCCCTGATCTACATACGGTCCTGTTAGTTTAACGCCGCTTCTAGCAATATTCCAGCAACATCACAGCGGGGGATCAAACAGGCTTCACACATCGTACATATGTTGGGAATCGAACCCAGGTATTTGGCGTGACGTGTCCAAGCCTTTAAAGCAACTAGTCAACCCCACCGCCCAGGCTGAATGAAAGATTGACATATACGTATCCATGGTGATTTTAGGACATTGTAGTTTTCTTGATGCTGACATATATTTCATGTTGGCGTGTTATGGGTTCTTATTTGGCCTAACACGTGCAGGTGCACAATCTGTGAACTCAGACGTATTTGGACAGAGTCAGGTGCCGAACCACGGAATTCCGCTTTCCGACCGGAAGCTCCAGATCACTACTTGGCATGAGCCCATGGAGGCCATAACTCACAGAAGGACTATCGTAGAATTAATAAATAAATATGAGGGTCACCGTAACGTACACTGACGTTGTAGTGTTGAACTGAATAACATTAATAACAGCCTATAAAATATAAATGACTTTCAGCGTACAATAATAACCCCTGGAGGTGCATGATAAATTTGGTGTTCAATACCCCTATCGCAAGAGGCGACTAACGGGATCGGATGGTCAGACTAGCTGACTTAGTTGACACGTGTCATGGGATCCCATTTGCTCTAGGCTCATGCTGTTGATCACTGGATTGTCTGGCCCAGTATCGCTTACCTACAGACCGACGTCATTCAACTGGAATATTGCTGAATGCGATGTGCAGCAACAACCAGCCTGTAATGAGAGGAAAAACGTTCAAAACAGAACATCAACTCCATTTTGATCCGCATCTAGTGTCTGGCTGAACGAGTGAGTGAACGCCTTCTAATACCTCCAAGCTCGGACGTATACATCATGGCAAGTCTGGTCAGTGAGCAACGTCGGACGTGACACCACTACACCACTTAAACGGAACTTGGCAGTCGATTCTAGTGCTGACAAAGTATTCGTACCACGATCTGGGCCCCGTTTCGCAAAGCTCTCGTAAGCCTAAGATCTCGTAACTATTCTCGTAGCATCCGTATCTCATGTTACAGTGTAGGAGACATAATGACTACGAGAAAACTTACGAGATCTTTGGCTTACGAGAGTTTTGTGAAACGGCCCCCTGGACCTTACTCAAAAGGGCCAGTGTGGCGCTTTGTCATTTGTTTGTCATCAAGTTCACATGACATGGAAATAATGTTAGAAAACAGGAAGATGTCATCTTCACAATTCAGAACGGGTCGACAGTTTGTTAAACTCTCTTAAGCAATGGTAAATTTTAGATTTCTCGAACGCAACCCATATTTTGACAAGACTCACAAAACGACGCTGTGTTTCCCCTACTTGCAATGTGAATGACTGATGTAGAATCGAAAACCACATCAGCGTCAGTTGAGCTATTTAGCGCCATGTACAAGGACATAACAAACCGTGAAGGTTATCCACATGGAACAGTCAATCTCTTAAATCAAAGGAAATAAAACGTTTACTGTTTAGGATATGCTTATCTTACCCATATCTAAATTTATGAATCTGACACGAATTACAAACAAACATGTTTGTAACGTATGTGAGACGTTACAAACACATCCCGCGTAACACGGTCCAGTGAATAAGAAAATGGCCGCCTTTGATCCGCAGTTCTAAATGGGTGCGGGCCAATGAGAGGGCTTTTAGAGACTTTGATTTTAAACGCATAAACCATCTTTTTGAGTGGGCATCGGACCACGAAGGGCTTTAACATTTAGAGCAGCAATTATAACGACTGTTGGCGCTAATAAAACACATTTTGTATGGAGCCCTGACAAAAGGGTAGTCCGGTTTTCGAGCATCGCTGTTTCCTGCTTTCGATATTATGAAGTTAATTGTGGTAATTAGCACTAGATGGCTATGAACTGATAGTCTGTGGGCTTTTGTTCGCGATAATGGCTCATGGGATGCGTGAGTTTGCTGGTAAATCGTGCATATTCTTAAATCGCATATAAAGAGGGGTTTAATCACCTTGATTAAAGCTGAGAGGTCGACGAGGCTGTTTCTATTGGTCTGTGGTAGTCCGGTGAGAAACATCTGGTTCTGGTTCGTGGGCATATTTTGTAATGAACCTTGTTCGTTACATTTACCCATAGATTTGTTTTAGCATATAAAATTATATCACACACACACATACACACACACAAGTCAGCAAATGTATCTTAATGCCGTTAGTCGTCTGCCGCTGATGATCGGTTCACTCCCAAGCATCAGACGTTCCAACTGTCAGACGGCTCAATTATTAGACAAATCAGTCAAGTGTGACCAGTGTAACTGTCTGGCCGTACCTACTAATTAACGAACTCCGAACTCTGGGCAGGGTGTGTAGGCTGATCCCAGCTACTCAAGTTTGTTAACTGAAACAGATTAAACTCTTTTGTTTTTGTTGTTGTTGCCGCTGCTTCAGTATGTAGAGACGCATGTTCAACTATATGGGATACTGGGTGTATGCAGAATGCAGTAAACATTATTAAATTAACTGTTTTGTATGTACTTCCGTAAGTGGTTTAAAGTTCTCCGCAACTCAAACTGAATCTCACATGTGATATATAACATGAACTCTAAAGTCAGTACGATATCGCTGCTATGGCTGGCATGCACTGAATGGAATTTATTCAGTCTCAGAGAGGAACCCATCAAATATTTCTTGATGGGTTCACATACTCCAAGAATAAGACCGGCGGCCAGACCACACACTGGAGATGTATCGTCAAGACATGCAGAGGGAAATGTTCGACTGACATCCATTGAATTCCTGGATGCTGTAGGACATCTCTTGAAACTTGGCTAAAACTACTGAACTGTGAAGGTGATTGTGACTGATATGTAAATAGTGCATGTAGAGTGAATAGTGCTATAATTATTGGATATAATACTCTGCTACTGACTGACATATATGTAAATAGTAAACAGTGCAATATTTTTGTTAAATAATAAAGTTGGTACTTACATTTCTCAACAAGATATGTAATCAACATTTATACTTGGTGCTTACATTACTTATAAAGATTGTGATGTAAAATAATGAAATCACCATATTTTACATTTGATAATTTGATATGTAAAAATTAAAAGAGCAAAGGTTATTAAAACTTTCCTGGGACTTACTAAGTTTTTGTTGTTGTGGTCTGTTCCATTTACTGAAAGGTAAACAGGTAACTAACGCTTGACTAACCAACCATATCTAATCTGATACGTTGGTTCGTTTGTTGTTTAAGCCACAATCAGCAATATTCCAGCAATGTCACGGTGGAGTGTATATAATCGAGTTTGAACCAGAAAACCCCACGGTCATTAGCATCAGCATCGATCTACGCAAATGGGATATGATTACATGTGCCAAGTCAGTAAACCTGCCCATCCGATTCCGTTAGTCCTCAGAAGATTGCTCAGAACAGTGTTCAACAACACACAAGCTGTCAATCCCTATATCTACTCTTCCATCTGTAATCATGAGGCCAAACCACCAATATACGATTTACCATTGATATACGCCACCACATCTGTACAATGCTCCCAATCTCATCAGATTTGTGAAGATCCGGTTTAGAATTGATCTTCAGCAAACCGTGCTTGTCGTAAGAGGCGACTAATGGGATCGGATGGTTGAGACTTGGACATGGATACGTCATCGTATCTCAATCGCTCTAATAGATGCTCATGCTGTTGATCACTGGGTTGTCTGGTTCAGACTCCATTACTGCCGTCATTAAGCTGGAATATTTCTGCGTGCAACCAACCCAGCCTTATCCCGTGAATTCAATACCACCATATCATAGCACATTCGGCACATGTTGCACGGTACGTTGAAGACAGTGATGAAACACACGTGGCTGCACTTCCGGTTGGAGTCCGTGGATGTTTGTGTACCAAAAAGCAACAATGAAATGTTGTAATTAGCTGCCAAGAAGCTCCAAGCTATACTCCAGGTTAGCAGAACGGTTCCAGCTTGCTGTTTCACAGACCAACATGGTGTGGATGATTCCCTGGATATGGAGAGATAATGTACTGATGTGTATGGTCTCTGGGCTATGTTACAATGGTCTCTGGGCTATGTTACAATGGTCTCTGGGCTATGTTACAATGGTCTCTGGGCTATGTTACAATGGTGTCTGGGCTATGTTACAATGGTGTCTGGGCTATGTTACAATGGTGTCTGGGTAAGATCAGGTGGTCAGACTCGATGACTTGGCTGGCACATGTCATCGGTTCCAAACTGCGCAGATCGATGCTTATTCTGTTAATCACTGGAATTTCTGGTCCAGACTGGATTATTTACAGACCGCCCCCATATAGATGGAAAATTGCCGAGTGCGGCGTAAAACTAATCTAATTTTCTCACTATAAAACGTTATGTGGTTGAAATAATGCTGTCTTGACAGTATCAACTAATGTATCAACTCACTCACTCAGCAAGCACCGGCGTAAACCATAACCAGAACTCCCAGTAACCGTCGACATATACGTACCGAGAACTTTCTGACGCCGTAAGCCATCACATTGAGTGATACTGGACAATATTTGACAATACACCGCATTAAGAAGAATCGAGTTTAACATCGGTTTGAATAGCATTTCAGTTGCATCAGGGCGTGTTGAGGGAGGAAAATGTGATCCGATGTGATGCACCTCTGAGACGATGACAACTTTGCTGAAAGCCACGAGCACAGATGCAATGCAGACAGACCCTTGACGCAACAAAACGAGCATTCACACCACATGAGTTAAGAAATAAAATCTTTGAACGGCATTTGGAATGCATAAGAACAGTTAGATTTATGGATGCCAACTTCTTTATTGTGAACAACAGGACGTTTCGGAGCGTGTGCTTGCTCCTTCATCATCTGAAAAGATCCGAAAAATTCTCAAATCTTGTTTTTCTTGTGAGAAACATGTTCAGCAAATGATTTGTGAAAGGTAAGGATAAACGGGAGGTGACGATACATCGCGGAATTCCGTTGTTATAGCTGATATTGCTCAATTTGATCATAATTATTTGAAAACATTGTTTGACAAATGCGTTTATTTACTGCTTAATCCTTCCTTACGGTTAAGCTGCTAAATCTACAACTTTGCGGAGAGAATGGTGTATTTGACATGCCTAAATGACCTTTACTTCTGAACATATTTTTCTGAAATTCATTTTAGTTTAGTACCATGTAACACAAAGAACCTTATGCAGTGACTGTTAACATGTATTTGTAGATTTCTAAAGACACTGCATTGTCCTGGTTTCTGGTTGTTTTCGCTGCCACATGTTTAAGAAGTTGAATAGTCTGCGAAAAAAACGAGATTCCACTTCTAATATACAATTCAATATTTGAAGTCTGTCCATAAATGTACCGTCACCATAACCCACCCCAACAAACATAACACCCAAGTCCTAATTACTCACCCCGTGGGGTTGCCCCACGCTGAATTTGCACTGTAGTGTGAGATAACCGTTGTAAACAAAGTACTTAGGTCTGCGAACTAGGAAAAAATTCTTAATCAGCCCCAAGCATTAAAAACAGCGCCACTCTGATGCCTGGGGCACGTGTTTTAAAAACAACACAATTGTAAATGTCAGTCATCAGATTGAGAGCGGATGCTGGAAGGCTGGGGGCCTCTTGTCTGAAGTGGTTCGCGTGCTAACTAGTTAACACCTTGGCCGCTATCGCAACATGGACACCGACTGATAAAGGGTGGTTCAGTGTCAACAGGAGCTGTCAAAACTTAAATCTGACAGCGAGCACAGCAAGTCGGCTACTCTCCGACATTTTTATTTAATTTTGTTACAGAAAAAACTGAGGACAACTGGGCCTCATAGTGTCGGACGTTAGGATAGTGGTTAAAACGATCGCTCGTCACGGTGATGACCGGGTTCGATTCCCGTTTTGGGTACAACGTGAAACACATTTCTGGTGTCTCCCGCCGTGTTATCGCAGAGCATTGCTAAACTCTGTGTAAAACCATACTCACCAACTCGCTCATGGCTGCTATTTCTCTTCGTGTGACTAAAATACCGATGTTCAAACTATATTTACACCCTACACTAAGTACATGTACATCCTGCATTAAAGGGCACAGAGTATAAACTAGTATCAAATCCTTGGACAGTTAATTATGACTATTTATTTGTTTACATAGGTTACATAAGTTTATATATTTGTATACAGATGGCAAAAAAGACGATCATTGCTTGTAACAGAGGAGAGTTGGAGGGGTGTTTAGAGGTGTTTTACTCAAGGTAAAAGGAGATATTCAAAATTTTGATCAAACCAATAAGCACGACATTTGCATAACATGAGATTGGATCCTATGAACAGCATAAGCTGGATCCACAAATAGGCTATGTTAGGTGGTAGCCTAATGGTTAAGTGTCCGCTCGTCACGCTGACGAGATGGTTCGGGATTTTCGAAGCTCTCTTAGCGCTAATAGGTCGTAAGTTAATGTTAATGTATGGCACTTACGACTATCCTAGTGCTTCGAAAATCAAGACCCTAGGTTCGATTCACAGTATGGGTACAGGGTGTGAAGTCCATTTCTTTTGTTAAACATATCGTTATTTGACCAAAGCGTACTGAAATCTGGATAGGCGAACACGCCAAGTGATCTATATTAACGCCGCTCCAGCACACTAAATTATTCCAGTAGCTGGACACAAAGATGAAGTAGACGACAAACAACAATATTAAGGCCACATAACATACGATGTTGTTTGGTTTTGGTTATGCCTTGTAACCATGTCAGCTGCTGCTGGAAATCAAGATGCATCAAGCTTGTGTCACACTGAGTACATATACATGTACAAAAGTTAAGCGCCACCCACTATTTTTTTGATCTGCTACTTTCGAGATCTATGCCTGTCGTTGACATCATTGGTTTGATTATGTTTGGCAACTAAACGGGTGATGACGCTGTGATGACGACCCATTTGCCCTTACCAGCATTTTTCATACCTATTACCTGCCATCGCTCAGCGGCAGTTAACTTTCTCTTCACCATGACAAATTTTCTAACTTTAAAGTGAAAGGAGAAGCTCACAACAGACCGGTGAAACCAAGTGTGTAAAACTTGATTTTCAAGATTCAGATGGTAAGGAAATGGAGTTGCACGTGCAGAACGTTTTCCTCGTCATATCTTGACAATCTTATAGGTTCAAGAATCTGTGGAAGGCTAATTCAGTCATAAACATTTATAGTTTGTATTTCTGATATTCAGTGGTGAAATCTAGACACTATAAAAATAGTGGTGCTTAACTTTTGTGCATGTGTATATGTATAGATGTGGTAAGCACTGAAAACGGTTACTTTTTAAAATGAACGGGTGTATATTAGTTGCGACTGTCACTGTTTGTTGAGTTATTCAATACGCAGTTACTGCATAAAGTGACCCGTGAAGGTCCCGGGGTAGAATAGGCCTTCAGCAACCCATGCTTGCCATAAACGGCGACTATGCTTGTCGTAAGAGGCGACTAACGGGATCGGGTGGTCAGGCTCGCTGACTTGGTTGACGCATGTCATCGGTTCCCAATTGCGCAGATCGATGCTCATGTTGTTGATCACTGGATTGTCTGGTCCAGACTCGATTATTTACAGACCGCCGCCATATAGCTGTAATATTGCTGAGTGCGGCGTAAAACTAAACTCACTCACCCACTCACTATTGCATAAAGTAGTTTTAACATCATATCCCTGAGTAGAACAATACATGGTTGTCCTTAGATTCTTGTAGTTCTGACATTATAAAAAGACAGCGAATAACATCTTCGTTATCATGACCGCATGAACACTTGGATGTTTCCAATATATGTCGATTATATCTGTCCGCGTTTAGATCGCTACAGTCGAGCTTGAAGCGACAGGGGATGATTTCACAAAATCTAGTTCCAAAATTCAAATCAAAATAGTTATGAGTTTCTGTTGGGTTTGTCGTGGTTTTAAATTGTTTGTGTGAAGCCCATTTCTGTTGTCCTACTACTGCTAACGAGTCGTAAAACCCAAACTCACTCACTCACACTACAGTACACGGATATAGTTAATGTTCATTTGTCTTCTGTCATTCTTGGGTCGTAATTCTGCCAAGTTTCAACCCCTTTTTACTGAGGTTGATTTAAATTTCCATATCATTTTCTACAGTTAAAACGAAACGGACTAATTGTCAGATATCAAAGGCACATTGCCCTGCGGGAATTCCGACACTTAGGAGCTCCGGACTTCGTTTTAAATTGAACATGTTCGTCGGAATATATACGCTCGTTTCCTCATCAGTCGAGTCGGTTTTTCCCCCCTCCCCCTTTCCCCATCGGCCCCTCCCTTCCCCCACGCGAGTTGATTTTCAGCTGTCATCGGCTTACGGGTTTAACCACGAGACTCAGGAAGTTGCAATTACATAGTCACACTTCCGTGTGATTGCTATCGCGCGAGTTTGGGGGATTGGTGGGAGGGTTGGGGGTAAAGGCAAAGGGTGGGGGTGAGGATGATGGGTTCGGAGGGAGGGGTAAGTATGAGACCGTTGCTTGCCTATCTTTACCATCTCCAAGAGAGGTGATAAACGTCTTGCATCCGTGACTACATTAAATGGTTGTTTCATAGTAAACGGTGTCTGGTCGTTGTAAATTTTGTTTAGGAGATCGAGAGAGTTGGGAGGTCACAAATACCAAGAGTCTGTATTGGATGGTGTCTGCAAAAGCTGAAGAAGATGAGACGTGAACAGTTTTTTTAAAGCAATGTAACCTGCTTGTGCGTTCAAGAAATAATTTTGCTAATATTTCTTTTTTTGCAGTTTCTTTTAAACCCAAATATTTCGTGATCTAACTACTCTCGTCATACAATCGTTAAGGTTTCAAAAGAAAAGGTATTTTTCACACAAATAATGTTTACACAACTCGACTTTATTCATTTCCATATTTGCATATCAAATTTTAAAATAACCATACATGTATTGGCAAGGCTGGTAGATTTAAAAAAAGGCCGGTTTCTGTTGCTTTCAGGAAGAGTGCGTGTTTGTAGTACCATGGTAGGTTCTTGTTTGTTTTCTACACAGGCGTTGCTGGTGGGGTAACCTTGGTAGGCGTTTGCTCATCAAGAGCCGGGTTCGACTCCCCACATGGGTACAATATGAGAAGCCCGTGTCCCCCGACGTGATATTGCTGGAATATTACCCAAAGCGGAGTAATCCCATACTCACTCACTCTTTTGGTAAATAGGTAATGACATTAACAAAAATACACAAACAACGCTAGTTCGATATCTTTTTATAAATACAATGTAAAATAATGTCGATGCATGTCAGCGTATCCGAATTTCGTAGATCGATGCTCATAATGTCAATCACAGTGATTATTTACAGACAGCCGTCATGTGGAAGGAAGATTGCTGAAAGGTACCTTCCGATGTCAAAGAAAAGAGCAATCGGTAAGTAGTGATTTCACAGTATCACTGGAAAGGTTTGAATGCGACCCTTGTTAAATGCGACAAATCCAACACCGATTAACCTTTAGAAGAAAGAATGTTCCATCAAAATTGATCACCTGCACCAATAATAGCTCAACAAACGTAATCTTTTCGTCGGATTCGTTGCGTCTAACTTCTTAATGTCAAACTCCTCTAGCAAGCACATCATTGCTTTTTCGTTCGGTGTAATCGTATGTAACGTTCTATGGGCTCAATGAACCTTGCGTTACGAATAAATCGATATTAATGACCAGCAGCATTTCGTTTTCGTTTTTTGTTTTCAGAATTTCGATACAAAGGATTCTGTTTCTGGCATTTAAATTAGGCCGTTTGTATTTTAGAATTACATATCTGATACCACGCTGTGTGTGGATTTTATTAAAAACATTCGAGATGAAAATAATATTTACTCTCCTGGGGAATGTTAACCTGTTCTGAAAAACAACCACAACACAAAACAAAGTACAAATGTAGAACTATAATTACACACGACAACGGAAGTAACAAAGTCAAAACAGATAAAAACATTGTGATTCTTTTACGTTTCAAGCACACAACATATCAGTTCCCGGTCGCCGTGAAATGAAATCAACCAATGTAAATTTATTTCAAATATAGTATGCCCTTTGACCCTTTGAATACACGTGTTGGGGTCTGCAAAATAGCCACCGGGCCCTTGGGGCTTCCGAAATGTGATACCAGAGTTAGCGTAAATAGTGCAAGGGTTGAATAATTCGACAGGATGCTTGCAACGCGCAAGTCCGCAGATTACAGGTCAGCAGCAGTGCACAAGAAGCCTGTTTTTATTTAAGTGCAAAGTGTAACAAAAGACATGCAATATCCAACGTAGATACTCAAATTACAACCTAAGCGTGCAAAATCCAACATATGATCCATCATACAAATAGACATCACCTTTCAACTACCCTTCAAATTTCAAACCGATTTTCTCAAATGACACGGATATTGTAAAATCCATGCACATTTTAACATGACTTCCAAGAAGTGTGCCCACAGGAGACATGCGCAACCATACCAATCGGCCAGTCTTATCAACTTAGCCTCAGTATTTTTCGTTACACTCCACAACTTACGGGAGGTCGCGTCAGGTAACCTTTGAGATTGACCAATCAGCTTACCAAATCGCGAAAGTGGACATTCGCACGTACGTTTTGAGCTTTTTATCTCGAAAAGGTTCGTACACGAACGATTCCGAATGCAATTTAGCGTACGATACCTTCCGGGTGATGCACACGGCGCAAGTTACAACCATGACAACGGAGAGTAAATAGTCGCTGAAAATGGTGTTTTTGGCAATATTCAAGGATATCATCTTGCGGAAATATTACCTAATGGTAACCATGTAAACAGAAACCCTAAAGCATATATACTGCAGGCCAAATGTGATCTGTGTCAGTGACCTGAATATTTTGTAATTCCCTCCGACCCCGAAGTAGTAGCCGTTGTCTCATTGGTTAAATCTGTTTAACCATCTCGCTATTGATTGGACGGTCATAGGTCGGTCGGTTTTTGAGGGTTTTGTTAGACTCAGTGGTGGAGTGTAACAAATAACACGGAAATGTTACACAGAGGGTTACTGTTCCAATCGGCCATCCTTGTAACACACCTGCGCAAACCAAGACGTTCGAGCAATACAATAGAGAAGATACATACTACAGCCATTAAGGAATGGGAAGTAAAGCTTGAAGCCAGAAAGGTGGTCTGTCTCACAGTCCCTGAACCACATTATTTCCCCTACGTCCTAGCCCTCCCTGCAATGCCAAGGCCCTAAACGAAGCATGTCTAGACCTCTCCAGATTCACAATCGTAGGTCTCCCTGTGGCTCCTTTTCAGTTTAAATATAATTATGTGTAACAGTCAAAATTATACATATTCAATTCAAGCGATAGTTTACGATATGAAAAAGCCTTAAAACTGCCAGAGACACATAAATATTAAATACCGTTAAACAGCACATGGGCACGCCGTAGGTCAAGCCACCATGTGGAATACCCATTTCGTCAAGTCGACGACTAAAACAATGTAATGAACTGAAGACCGAATAATTCATTACTAAAAAGCTCACAGTCCGGATTCGAAGACCGGATTCGAACCATCACTTTGGTACAAAGTGAAAAGTTCATTTAGTTACTGCCTACTTGCGATGCGTGTAATAGAAGTGTAAACCTCGCTAGTTCTACAACGCAGGAAGATAGTCTTTTCTTACAAGACCATAGGCACGCGGTTCATGAAACACTTCGCGGAACGATTTTGATCTAATGTCAAACTGACCTACATGCACCAGCATCCTTACCTGATAACATTACAACCATAAGTGCAACATTCCATTTTATAAGAAGCTGCATATACTTATACTCTAAACCAACTGAAACATTTACACTTTAAAACCTCTCAAATTCAAGTCAAAGGTCAAAACGTTTTGCAACATGCATCCTAAACTTTATGACGGGAAAGTGCAACAGCTGGTTAACCCCGTATGGCTTCTTGGTGAAAATATAAGTCATATGTATCCAGCTCGTTCTCTCTGTCCCTTTAAGTCATCAGCTGGGCTGTTTAGATACGTAGCACATTGTTGAATTTCCGTTCCCGGAAAGTCCTTCCGCCCTCGTATAAAAGCTTACAATGACATAATTGTTATCATAACACTGGTATCGGAAATGTTACACAGAGGGTTACTGTTCCAAAAACTTCTCGGTGCGGACATTTCGTGGGAGTCGTTAAAAACGGGAATGTAAGTAGTCACGAAATGAAGAAATCTGTAACTGAATTATTTGCAATTGTTACAATGGTTCGATTTGGACATTTTCTTACACTCTAGTCATCTGAAAGGGTGTGGGTGTGGATGGGTTGGGGTATTGGCTCTTAGATTTATGTATACTCACCTCAGTTTTATGAGGAGTATGACGTATACGCTCATTCCTTCATCGGAGAAAGTACACAGCTCACACACCTACATATGAGAACAATAATTTTCCCCTCTAAGTGTACAGTGGAAGCTGTCTAACCTGGTACCCAATTATGACTGAGGAAAGAATCCGCTTTAGACAATGTGCCGAATTACAGAGCTGATGATAAATGTACAAGCCACGGAAGGGACTTGGATTTTATGCCGGTGTTGACAACTTGCTCGATTAGGCAGATGCCGGTGTTGACAGCTTCCACTTCATAACATTTTAAAATGCCAATTTAGGGTGTGAGAAGTCTGATTGTGAAATGCATTCTGGAACATAGGAGGACTCGTTCACATTCGGGTGAACTTTTTCAGTGGCCTGGGGTGACGTAATATACAGTAGAGGAATGTTCTGAGGGGCGGTTGAGGTAGACCAGTGGCTCATGCGTCCTCTCGTCACACCGCGGACCCGGGTTCGATTCCCCACAAGAAGAAATATTCGTGAAGCCCATTTCTGGTGTCCCGTGACTGATGCAGTATTGCTAAAAGTGATTAAAATTTAAACACATAACGAATATTAAGAAAACAATTGTTATCATCTCATAGAAAAAAAACATTATCAATCAATGTACAGTGGTTTGGATAATGTCTACCAGAGACTCTATGGGACTCATACCACTACACGGTGTAGATTAATTATTAACACCGATGGAATGGTATAACTTTCAGATTATTCTTCGAGCCCCTAAGAGGGCTGTTGAGTAGCTTAGTAGTTTAAGCGTACGTCGAAGACCCGGGTTCGATTACCTACATGGGTACAATGCATGAAGCTTGATTGTGTTGTCCATTGACGTGATATTCCTTGAATAGTGTTAACAGCGGCATAAAGCCACACGCACTCCCCAAATCCAATGTACGAAATCCATTCGTCTTGTCTCCCGATATGACTTTGCTGGAAATTTGTTCACATCCTCAATCAGTCAATCACTCCGTCAACAATAGTCTGTGAAGATACTGACAAAAATAACATATATCACATATTCATTTATATATCATCGAAAAAATATCTGCAAGGGATGTTAGCTAACCACGTGTGTCCTCTGTGTTCGTCAATATATATTTTTTGGCATTTTACAATTATACAACATTTTTCTGCTCAAAATGTTCAACTGGAGTTGGCAATGGGGATTCGTGTTGTTAATTAAGCCAATAAAGAATAACGAATACCGGATCTAGGCGATGTGTTTTCTCCTTGAGCTTGTCATCAACGCTTCCGGTCTTTGCAGTCACGAAAACACTTATCTGAAGTGGTCCACGTGCTCATGACGTCACACCTCGGCCCCACGCCTCAGAATGCAACACTACCATGCATATGACATATCGATGACAAGCGACGAGTTGTCAGGAACTCTGACAGAACTCTCACAAACGTCCAGCAATGACGCCATTTGTCACGATCCAAGTATGATGACTCTAATTTCGTATGAGTATACTCATGAAGATAATTATGAGTACGATTTGCCTTTAAACTCAGATGAACACGAAAGCACATGAACATTGAGGCAAACTGTATATAATATTATTATAGTATTATTATTATAATATAATATAATATTACACTACATGTTTAAAACCCTAAAAAAAAACACAAAAAAAACTGAGACATCAGATTTCAGACTCGTCTCCATTTTAGTCTTGCGCACTATGTACACAACATGCGTCGTAAATGGTAGATTAATGATCCTCTCTTGGAGTCTCAACTCTGTGAACTGTCAAGAGAAGATACATAGAGTATGTGAATATATTATTCTTGTGATCTGTTTATGAAGCATAGTAATGCAGTATGGTAATTTTTTCTGATATGGCATACTTACCATAATCTTTGGAGAAAAGAAAGCATTGATCACAATCATTTGACTTTGGCTATGTATGAATACTAACACTTTCAGCCGTGCTGAAAACTGAACATGCTTGATAACCTTTGAAATATTATTTGATTATTACTTAGGTACAAACAGTCCAGGAAATACTGAGCCTCCGACTCAGAACTACTATGAAACCCATCATTAGTTGAATAATCATTTCTTGTTGGCTGCACCTCAGCCTTTAATCAGCTTTGGTTAATATTGTCTCTTGACCTATAGTTAAGTAACAAGAATATGTTTTGTCCCGGCTGTGGCTGCAAATGTTGCAAAGTATGCTATCTGAGAGTATGGGAAATAGGATGTCGAGTTAAGGAGTGAGTGAGTTTGGTTTTACGCCGCACTCAGCAATATTCCAGCTATATGGTGGCAGTCTGTAAGTAATGGAGTCTGGACCAGACAATCCACTTATCAACATCATGAGCATCAGTCTGCGCAAGTGGGAACCGATGACATGTGGCAACAAAGTAGTCTAGCCTGACCACCCGATCCCGTTAGTCGCCTCTTACGATAAGCATCGCCGCCTTTTATGGTAAGCATGGGTTGATGAAGGCCTATTTTACCCCGGACCTTAAATACATTCACGGGTCGAGTAAATGCGCGTGTGTTTTGAATGAGAGCTGGAGACGATATAACATAGATTTGCGTAGTTTTACGGTCTTTGAGGGTGCGTACCTGTGAGTATGTGTGTCTGAGAGAGAAAGTTCTCAGTGGCACGATATACATGTTGATAGCATTAATTTGCTACTAGTAGTGTTTCATGCTAGTTATACATCGTTTACGTTTGTATATAGAGTGTGTCAGTAGGAGAGAGAGAGGGAAAGAGAGAGGGGGGTATAAAGAGTATAATTTTATCAATGCTGGATTACTTAATTTGGTATTCTAGACTGACACATATACAAAACGATTATATTGTTGGTGAATACTGTTCATTTTCCGCAAGGAGGTTCAGCCAGTTCTATTGTCCGCTGGATCAAGAGTTGCGGAATATCTGACATACTGACATTTCTAGCCACCCCTCTATAGTGGATGTTTACCCTGTGTGGAGTTACATTCATAATAAACATAATAATCTAAGCTCCGTGTCAAACTAGGATAACTGCATCAAAATACGTCACCACGCAGGTGTACCTGTTCATAACAATAATTTCAGTGTTGAGGAAATTCGTATTTTTCCAGCTTCATATTTTGAGGAAAACAAAAACAAAGAATACACCAGAAACATCGAAACGAAACCAGCACCGCACAGCTGGGACTAGAAGGTGAACTCTGCTCCAGATGTGCCGGTAAAGATGGTAAAGTCATAAACCACAAGGGGCGGGGGGTGGGGGGAGTCGAGGTGGGAGACAGGGAGGGGTGGGGGATCGAAGGTGTGTTTGTAATTTGTTGGAGGGGGAGAAACGCGTGCTTCCGCATGTGATGGAGGAAGTGTGTTAGCGCTATTTGTAGGATGGTTACTACCGTGGGAGGTATAACATTTGGGAAGCCATTTTGGCTGACATAAACTATCATTTTGCGTCGTTGTCCTTGACTGAATAATAATATTTTTGATCGAACAACTTTTATAAAAGCCCTTAAGTTTAAAATGTGTGGCTGGAATTTTTCCAAACACAACTGATAATCGCGATCCATTGATATCACTATCTATATAGCTGGCCCTTGTTCATAGAAGGTGTCTTTAAACTGTATGGATTTCGTCATTGCAAACACATCAATTTTGAGGAGCTTGGATGAACAAACGAAACATAGCATGGCGGTGCTAGAATGGAATTACCAACAGTTTCAGTTTACGACTGTTTGTCTATTTGGTGTTTTGTATTGTTAATGTTAAAGTCCCTGTATGTATATTTTGATAGAAACACACATGTGTGTAGGGGGAAATAATGTGACTCTGAGGCCGCAAGTCAGACTTCGGGTGGTTATATACTGAAAGAATATATTGATGTAAACATTAACATAGACATATAAACTGTCGGCATCATTATGCAGTGTGCAATTAATCAGTTTCTTTCTGTTGGTGTCAGGTTATATTTTGGCGTTAGGGGAGAGATAATGCCATAGCCTCATGTGCTGATTGAGAACACGGCGTATATTCCCCACAAATATGTCTGCCGACATGCCCGTGTGAGCCACTGCCTGAGCAAGTACCACAGACCTATGAAGTCTAGCTACACTACGGATATCGTGTCTTGTGAGAACCCCGAACATGTGCATGTCCAGCATACACCATCGCCGCATTTCCTGTGCCCCGCTCTGCTCGCCAAATACAACAGTTCATTATTATATAATACATTTTATGAAACCTTTACCTTCGTATAGTTCCTATATGTCCGTCTGTGTGAAATGTTTACTTCACGGTTAAAGTTCTGGTCAGTACATCAAGTGAATGTTTAGTGGACAGGTAATTTTGTTTGGATGAAAATACACATACCTGGTCTGATGATAGTTTCACCCAAGTCCTGTATGTCCAGTTTACACATGTCGACCATGAAGACACTGGTCGTGAATGGACCAACGCTGAATCTGAAATATGACCTGAGCCTAGATTTTCGAAGCTCTCTTAGCTTACAGTCGTAAGTGCCATACATTAACATTAACTTACGACTATCTTAGCGAGGAGAACTTCGAAAATTTAGGCCCAGGACAAGGATAATATTTACTTTCGTGGATTTGGGACGAAAAAAGAAACTGACAGAAATAGAAGGAATGAGCAAGATGCGTAAAAAATGAACGCAGTGGTAAATTCCTCTGACTAGAGTAACGTTCAAATGTTTTTCATTTAAGGAAAATAGTTCTGTTTTAGTTAGAATTCTTTGAGAATGACAATTTGTGAAAACGAACACGATCAACTGTACCAAAGAAAGTAACCGTTTCCGTATAGTCTCAGTTTCATCCCATCTGCTGTATCTTAATTAACGTGATTTAATTTTTAATAAGCATCTACATGGCTCCTTCCGATACTTAATTCCTTCAACGCCACATGACTGTAATTAGCACCAGGGAATATTTAATCCCACTAGCCACAACAATTATGCCGTAAAACGGGTTCAACAATTCCCTAATCATTCCAAACACTCCTACTGTCTACAACACTTATTCCTGATCTAAGCTTTAACCACTCAAACGCGGCAGGCGTATCTTTGTTGTACCATATTCTTCAAACCTCTGACAGCACTGATAACTGAAAGGCTATCTGAACGAAATGGACGTCTAATATAAAAGCGGCAACTTGAAAGAGAAAGCAAGCCCACCGTGTTGTAAACTGCATTTTCATGTGACAAACTGAAAGTAGGAATCGTGTGTTGTGTGTGTTTTATTTGCATTTAAATGCATTTAGTCAAGAATTTATTTTCAACGGTATATTACCTAAATGACAGTTGAGTGTGCTTTAAAATGAACTGATGTTATCTCCTTCTAGGCTCTATTCCTAAATGAGTATGTGCGAAGGTAGTATGGGTTCAATAATGTTCTTAGAGTATTTGTTCCTCATGGTGTATATATATTTATCAATTCCAGCAGTTTATAATCACTCATGAATAATATATTTTTCTGCAAATACATATTGATGTAGGTAAAGGAACGTTTGTTACAGAAATATCTGATATTCAAGCAAAAATCATCTATCTACAGATTACGTTTTCAAAGCAATATTAACTCAATCATAACAGCCTCGTCAAGAAAACCCAGTGGTTGGTAGCATGAGAATCAGTCCACGCCGAGAGGAAAGGGTGAAAGCCATATGATGTCAAATGAGTAGTCTGTCTCACAGTCCCTGAACCACATTATCTTCCATAGCGCCCTCTCTGCAATGCTAAAGCCCTAAGTGAAGCAAGACTAGATTTCCCCAGGTTCTCACTCTCTGGTCTCTCTGGAGCTTCGTTCAAATTTAAAATCGATTTATTTGTTAACAAACAAAAATATATATTCAGTGACTAAGCGTTAGTCTATCCTAAGAGTCCCTCATTGTGATATCTGTATGATTAGTTTGAACTTTTCAGATAATACAGTTAAGCAATATCCTCACACTCACAGTAAAATATTCTAAAAATGTAAACATCAAGTGTATAAAATGTTCAGAAACATCGTGGAGTGACTAATAACGCGCTACCTACTGACTTCTGAAAGTCTGAATGACGTCATCTTAACGCAAAATCACGTTCGTTCGCGAAAGACACACCAGAAACCTAGACCTACATTTTCGAAGTATTTTAGGATAGTCGTAAGTGCCATACATTAACATTAAGCTACGACTATCTTAGTGTTAAGAGAGCTTTGAAAATTTACACACGGACACAAAGATTTCGTAGCACGTCATTCGCAGATTTATGCTAAACTAACCACACGGTACAAAATACTACGAAGACGTGAGTCGGGACCATGGAACCATGCATCAATGTAACGAAGAACTCAGATTTACTGAAATAGGCTTGGTTTTGAAATAATAAAAACAACTATCCACATTATATATGAGACTATGGCTGTCAACCAAAACAACCTCTATCCGCATGCGTCGTACATGTTTGATCGTAGTCTGCTCTTAAATCAAATTTATGTTCGTTTGGACGGTCAGTCCTGTCGAACTATAAAGTTACATTTGCATCACCCGCGTCTAAACAATGATTAACAAGATTTAAAAGCAGATTTATGTTAAACCCAACAAGCCGTTGTCAAGGCCAAATTATCCCCTGCCACGTGGCGTGAGTTGCTGGTCATATATATTGGTCAATTTTGCCGTCCACCCTAGAATTAACCCCCAGTCACCTCTCCTTAACCCCCACGTGTCGCCAGCTGTAAATATCACACAGAACTACCTCTCTGTAATTGCGCGAGGTGACAATAATTTCAAGTTTATTGCTTAATGTGATCTGATTGACCCCGCAATGTTTATTTCCTCCACTAATTTGCCTCTGATTGCGGTATAATTTGGGCAGTGCTTTGAAGTTTATGTCCGAATGTCCGGCACAGGTTTTGACCAGTTTAGTTGACCTAAGTGGACTCTTACTTTTACGGACTTCAAAGAAATGTTAAATTGAATTTGAAACTGGTCGTATTATTGTAAATGGCAAATGCATGAATTAAACTTCAGGAAATTTGAGTTTTATTTGTAAATACATTAAATTACAATTTCTGTCCGCTTTGTCATTCTAAATGTTGTGTAACACGTCATGTTTGATGTTTACGCTTTTACAGGATAGGTAATCTCATAAAACCTTTATGTGTATTCCGGTGTTGGTAGAGCCGTATACGTTATTTAATTTCCTTTTCAAGATTTGCGAGCCTTGGTACGTGTTCATTGCTCTGAGGGTGCTGACGTCTCGCGGGATGAAACAAACATCGACTTGCAAGTTTCATATCGCATCGGTGTGATCTTTACATCAACTATATTTTGAAGATGAGAAAGATATGCGTTGTTTTATTCGTACACAGCGACCAATCTCCTTGAGATAATGTCGAGTAATGTTTTATCGATGTATTTTCAAATATCAAGGACACCCCATTTCACCCACCATGAGAAGAAAAGAGAGAAAAAGGCAGTAAGAGAGAACGAGCGAGCGAGAGAGAGGCAGAGAGAGCGGGGAGAGGGGAGAGAGAAAGAGACAGAGAGAGCGAGCGGCTGAGATTGTATGTGTGTGTGTGTGTGTGTGTGTGTGTGCGTGCGCGCGCGCGCAAGCGCGCAAGCGTGTGTGTATGTATGTGACCTGTGAAGGTCCCGGGGTAGGATAGACCTTCACTAACCCATGCATGCCACAAAAGGCAATTATGCTTGTCGAAAGAGGCGACAAACGGTACAATAAACAAATACACACGCACGTTCAAGGATATATAAATATGCGAAGCCAGCAAACCCGGAAAACTTATCGGCAATTCCCACGTGTTCACACTGTACATACCGCATATATCATAACACGCCCCACGCGTGTGGCTATCACCCTTGTCGATATCATCCTGAAATCGGACCACGACATCAAAGACTGGAACTGACCATTTTGACCACAACGACCGGGCAGGCTCCACGTGGTCAGGCCATCACTATTTGCACTGAAGCGGGCAGATGACCTGCAGGATGAGGTCAAGGACCGACCTTGTCCATTTCAGGCCATCAGCTATGTAATTGATTGCATTCAAGGGCAGTGTTCTGTGGTTATTTACACATGTATGAAATGTAATGCATTTCAGGCGTGTGCAATTTGCAATAAATCACATTGTCCGTACAGAAGGTATGAAAAATTGGTTAGATTACCACAAACGACAAAGCCTGGTAACTTTCATCTGGAAGAATGTCTCTCTGAGATGGTAAAGCAATCAGCGGCTAAAAATACCTTCCGTTGTATAAAAGCTATATTCTGCGATGAGCTGGACAATTCCACATTCTTCGTCCGGCCGTGGAATGGAGATTCTAGACAAGGAAGAAACTATAGTCTAATGACGACATAAATCAGATGTTTCTTTGAAGGCAGATTGCTAGGCTGTTCACCGCGAGCACAGTCGGAAGTTACTTAAAATATTTTACGAACCCTTTTAAACATGATATACCGAACGTCATTAGTCACTGATCTGTCTGTCCACTCAGAGAACGAGTCGTGATGTGACGAAGGGAACTGTTACTGTTGTAACGAACTCTAGGACACGCAGACATTTTTCTCTTCAGGTTTGTTGGCTTTATACACGAGTTTGTGTGTTTCAAGTCCAAACCTGCACCATCTTCGGGCTTTTCCACGTCATCAAGGTGATGCGAGGTGGAATATATAGATTGTTGTCCGTTTTACGGAGCGGAATCCCTCCCACTCTCATCACCATCACTTCCACTTGTTGACAGATATGAAATAGTGTTCGTAGCATCGTTGTAAACACTTGTAGTCCCGTTTTTCAATGAGATCATAGCACAGAATAGCATAAGAATATAGGTTAAAAATCCGAATTCATTTTTTTGCAGTAACGGAGGAGTGCTACACTTTATAACCTTATACCTGAACAATGAGCTCCGACCCCACGTTTGTATGACAATAGTATGACAGGAGAAGTCAATGTATCAGTCCACCTCCGCATGATACCAACACACGTACGCACACACACACACACTACGCACACTCACGTACTCGCGCGCACTCACACACTTACACATTCATTTACTCATAATAATTGCCGGAAATCACAATTTGACTAAGAGGTTTTACACATACATTTGTCTCTTTCTGTCATATCACTCTGCCTTGTCCCTTACACCCTTTAATATGCTATCGCTCAAGGGAAAACCCTTCACACCAGCAACCTTCATATCTCAATAGTCGTACTGACGGCCCTTGTTGCATGATCGGACATGTGATAGTCGAAAAACCATCCAGTTTGATCGATAGGCCTTGTCTGTTTGATACCCAGTCAAACGTGGTCCAGATACACGCTATATTTCACCTGGGCGCAACCAGGAAGTCCGGATATACCTGACTTGGAGTTTGAAGTAGGTCGAAATGAATGCTTGTCAATTGCATGTCGATTGCACAATGGGATGAGGCTGGCCGTCGACGTCAGTGGCATTGGGTGTTCAATGCAAACCACACACAACGTAATTAAAAAAACCAGACACATAAAGACACTTCAACACTTTAATGTAGCGATTAAACTTCTAAAAACAGGGCCGAGGTATATAATATTACATTCTTCTCGTGTTCGTAGGTGATTGTGAATCAAACCTTGAATACGTGATGACGTATATGCAATATGCATGTAATATGGAATCAAAATTGAACATATACGTATATGGATTAAAACGAATCGTATCTATCATTTGTCAGATGCGCTCCACCCTTCACCTTGTGTGGTCGACTTGCACTAGTCGATAAGGTTATAATCAGCAAATGATAATGTTTACAAATATGAATAAAAAGAACACAAAGCTACTCTTTCAGACGGCTGTGTCCATCATGTTCCGCATATCTAGACTCTCTTCTTTAAATGTCAAAATATCCACCTGTGTGCATTCTTTGCAGCGTTGGGGCAAGGCTACTATGTATTGCAGTACCACTGGATATATTTAGTGGAAATCCGTTCTTCCCGGCCGAGTTCCTTAATGCGACCTCAGCTGATCGTGAGCTTATAGAGGGGTTTAGGCGTGAAGAACGCTGTGTGGAACGCAGCCACAGTTCATAATCGTCCATGTGAAGTCTGCTGTGCCAAAGTCAGTCGCTTTTGGCTTGATTTCAGACCTTAAGATCAGTTCCGAAAGACAAGGTGTCCGGATAGACGGGGCTGTACTGTGTTTTATTGTGAAAGTTATCACCTCATTTATTCGTTACAGAACAGCGAAAAACATCAACATATGCGACAAAACAAATATTACGAGATAATCATTTCATTCTGGTTTAATTCATGTGATAAGTGACACGTGAAATAAACAACCGTTGTACATTTCTGTGACGTGATTGGTTCTTCTGGCAAGGATATCTCATAATGACCTCAGCAGAGCCGCTGGCTGTGATAGCATCACCTGTGAAGAGGCTTGGCCAGACTGACGCTGTTTAAATTAAAGGATTTTGGTAACATGTGCGTAGGTTTTTTGTGTGACAGCCGTTCCTGCTGTGATAGACGAACCGCTCGTTCGAAGAGTCTTGCAGCTTCCTCATTCCACAGAACGCCTCATTGCATTAAGGACGGTGTCGACCCCTGCTTGATGTTTTTTGGTGTACGCATTCGCGTTAAAACCTT
This sequence comes from Haliotis asinina, assembly GCF_037392515.1. Classification (NCBI taxonomy): domain Eukaryota; kingdom Metazoa; phylum Mollusca; class Gastropoda; order Lepetellida; family Haliotidae; genus Haliotis; species Haliotis asinina. Next base: position 51,745,994 of record NC_090285.1, on the reverse strand, counting down.
TTTTCGGTTTCAGTAACAGGCTGGTTTCAAACGCGACTCCCAAACTATTCCTTTCAATTGTCGAGATGTGTCGTCGATTCGGGGTTTTTTTTCTAGCAAAAGCATGAATATTTTTGAGCAAGCAACGATGAGATAAAACTGGATAGTAACAATTTATATCTTATTAACTCTTTGTATAGAACATGATACCAACACCCGTCGCCCATGTTGTCCTTGACAATAAAAGCAAACTACAGTAAACTGCTTTCATATCTAACACGTTTTTAACGTACTGGCGGTTATAACGAACTGGCGGTAATAACAAATTGTCGGTTATAAGGCACTGGTGGTTGTACGGAACTGGCTTTTATAACGAACTGGCGGCTATAACGCTTTGACAGTTATAATGAACTGATGGATGATCATAGCGAACTTTGGTCATAAAGTATTGGCTGTTATAACACATTGGCATTTATAACCAACTAGCAGTTGTAACATACTGTTGTTATAACGAACTGGCAGTTATAACGCGCAAGTGGTTATAACGTACCGGCGGTTATAACGAACTGGCGGTTATAACGAACTGGTGGATAAAACGAAATGTTTGAGGTCCCTGGTGTTTGCTGTATTTTTTTTATCGAAATGCTTATACCGAACTAGGGTTACAACGAAATAAAACTAGTGGTCTTTTTGAGTTCGTACTAACCTGGTTTATTGTACCTTTACTTCTCTTGTGATCACGGTAAGATTTATCGTGCAAATCTACGTTTGACTGCGACAAGCGTGCGCCTTCATTGTCGAATGGAGTAACAGCTGTTGTATGTCAAGTACTAACATTATTGACCACCGTTAATCAGGTGTTACAGTTCATGAGTAACAGATGCTGCAAAATAATGTTCTTGGATTGACATTACCACAACACTACAGTCAATGTGTAAGTCAACGCTGAAGTATATGTGAATCACAACTGTGGTATATTCATGTTCAAGTATTAACATTTCAGCTGTCATATGTCAGTGTTACAATGTAGGACTTACGACTGTGGTATTCTGGGGTTGTGGCAAGCCTATGTCCCTGGATCTAGATTTTCGGTGCTCTCAGCGCTAAGATAGTCTTTAGATGATGCTAATGTATGGCACTTACGACTATCTTAGCGCAAAAAGAGCTTCGTCCTGGTTGACATTACGACTAGATGGTAGTTAGTTGTGTGACAAATACATGTTCAGCAAGTTTTTCTATTACGACTATCTCAAGACATGGTAGCAGTATGTTCCGTATCTGCTGTGCGACTGTGGAAATCCTATGTCCAGATGCTGACATTAAAACTATCGTAGGATGTAACCGAGTTCCGACTGTCTATGTTCAAGTACCGACATTACGCCGATAGTAAATCAGTGTTGCAGCAGAATATTAACGGCTGCATAAACGTAAGTTCGACAAGGAGACTATTATACTACCCTACGGATTATATAGCTCCGGATTGCAGAGTCACGATTAAGCAGTATATGTACATGTAAACAGATGCTGGTGGTGAGGATCCGCGTTAACGAGGTGTGTTTTACTGTGTATTTGTACGTCACCACACACACGCTCATGCGCGCACATATTCACAGGACACACACACTCTTTATCTCTTTCTTTCTCTCCCTGTCTCTCTCACTCTCTTACTCTCTCCCTCCCCCTCTCTCTCTCACACACACACTCACACATGTACCCGTGAAGATCTTCAATAACCCATGAATGTCGTAAAAGGCGACTAACGGGATCGGGTGGTCAGGCTCACTGACTTAGCTGACGCATGTCATCACTAAATGACACTGATCCAGACTCGATTATTTACAAAACGCCTACAAAAAGCTGGAATATTGCCGAGGGCAGGCATAAAAATAAACTCGCACAGTCACACACGTCACTGCAATTGCTTACGTGATGTTACTGCATAGCCGAACTGTTTCCGTATACCGTGAACTCCGACGTCAGTGACATTTCACATGTATACGCATCACGTAAAGATGTTGATTGATTTAAGGTTTAAATTAAAGAATGTGTAAGGTTTAAATTATAGAGTGTGTGTCTGATCTTTGTTAATGAACAATCTTCCCTGTGCCGTTGACCTCGTTGTAAAACCTAAACTCATCAAAACCACATTTTTCTTTCACACCACTGCATCGTCAAATGATGACATACGTAAATAAACAACGGTGATGATAAACATTCTGTCCATCTGATAGGGTGAGTGTCTTCCTTAATACCGTCGCCAGATGGCGCGCAGATGCAACTCGCGCGATGGAAACGCAAACCGGATATTGCCGAGTCACGTGTCTGGATTTTCAATAAGACCTACGACTTGTGTTGCCACGCGACTGGTAAATATTTGAAATTAACGAGTAAATTTACCGTACTTCCGTGAACGGGAGGTTATACCATTCAAGTAATTGATGAGGGCACGAATTAAAGCGATAGGGTCGATTTGTTGACGGTCTCGCGGTGCCCGTTGCTACAAAACAATGCGAGATCAGTGACTATATATATCTTGTACAGTTGTTGATCTGGATGATTTGGAAGTCTAAATATGTCGCAATGTTTTGCAAAATTGCCCGACCTCCTTATTTATTGTGATAAATCATGAAACTGAACACCTATAAGTAAGTGGAGAAAGACAGAGGGGATTTCAGCGGATGTTAACATCTTGATTAAAGCATATTGAGATATTATATAAGTTATCGAGAATGTGTACTTAACTGAGAAAGTGTAATTCCAGATGTAACATATGTTGCATCTGACCACTTTCTAAACGACCTTTAACCGTGTGGGCCGTGCCAATTTACACTTGTCTGAGAGGCACACAGAGAACATGAAGTAGGTGCTCTTATTGGTTGTCCCTAGACTAACAACTAACCTCTGAAATGAACATATTTTACTGAAAAAAAAGTTCATGGTTAAAAACTAATAATATAATGAAATGGAGCCCTGAGACTTTCTTCATGTTCAGCTGAAGCTAAGGGAATCTAGACTTGAACGATTTGGAAGTCTAAAACACTTTCTAGACTTGCATGGGTTTTCGTGGACATATTTGTTTCAGGGTCTGTATGACAGGCTAGGTTGCCCAACTTACACACCGTTGTGGAAGCTGAGTGGGTTAGATCGTTGACTTTGTGAGAAGGCGATTAGGTGACTGACTCTTACAGTTAGGTTTGGATTCTGATGTTTAGATTCTAAATCCCTTCGAACGTATTTGAAGTATATACGTTTAACGCTTGAGTATGTTTAGATTTGGGAGATGTTGTTCATTTAAACTGTTAACACCCTAATCATTGAGATAAAATACACAAAATGTGAGTCAGGATAAGTATTCAAGCACAGTAGTGAGTATGTTAAGATCGAAACATCTTTTAGTGTTTACATTCTAAACTCATGTTTTACAATGCAAGAAAGAGATTGATTTTATTCCTTACTCTTGAAATGACAAAATATCCACTGGATTCAAAACGTAAACCATGACTTTCAAAAATCATTCAAACTACTTTAAAACGAATTTAAAGTTTGAAATAATGCCGTTTTTCTGTTGGAATTTCTGATTGAACCCCCACCCCCTACCCCCACCCAATCGTTGTGATTCAAGACCTGTGATCCACTGAGCAAAGCAAAACGTCCTTTGATAGAGCCACCCAGATGAGGTGTTATCCTTCACCTGTCAATTATTGTTCTCTGAATAGCAACACGGTGATGAGAAAAAGCGGACAGCTTCATTTACAAATATTTCAGCGAAACAGGAAAGTTCGAATGTATAGGACATGTTTAAGATCCGCGAAACAAATAATGTATCAGTTATGTTTTCTATTTTCCACCGACACAATTGCACGGAAACGTGTTCGAGCTAAACTGAGAACAAACGAAACCGTGCAGCAGCCCAGTGCTTAAATAGCTGACATAAGTTCATACTGCATGTTCAATAGCCTTTCCTCATATAGTCTCCTAACAACTTCCTAAACATCGAATAAGTTTTAGGATTGACGTCAAACGCGCGTCATTGCCATGAAAAAATATTGAAAAAGTTATTTCTTTTGACGGAGCAGTGTTCTTGAAATAGACGTTAAAAATAGATACGATGTAAGTCATCTAAAACTCAAGTCGACGCTTTCAGTAACGTTTTTTTTCTGTCACGATGGGGGCCGTTTGTTGTGATCGTTGAGCACAAAAGGAAAAGGTATGATTGTACGCAAGTAACCCTGACACCCAAGTACAAATCTGCAAACATACTCTTTATTTGTAATTATACTACGATTTGGGTACGGGAATGCTTGCAGGAAATGTTAAGCCTGTAATTTTGTTGGTTGATAATGCGAATCCACATAATCCAAACTTACTGGTATAGCGTCACATTTGTGTCTGATCGTCTGTGTCGTTTAATTGTATCGAAACCCAGTATTGTATTAATTATAACTATTTATTGTTACATTATGATTAAGTTCTAAAATTAGTATTTTGGGTAAGTGACTTTAATAACGCTGGTTAATTACTATAATCTCGTTAAACAGACGTTATTGAAAATGCTTGACTGAACCATCTGTCCTGAAGGTTAAATTTGAATAGCCTTGATTTTTATATGTTTTGATCCAGTGAATTTAAGTGTTTACTATGGAATCATAAGGCGGAAAGAGGTATTAGTAAATGTCACTGATAGTTACATTAAACCAGCTGTTTAGGGCTGTTTGGATATTAACAATAGAAATGAAATGAACATATTCGCCCCGCCCCTGTCATCAGCTGATAAGTGACGTGAAAAGAACATCTCGATATAGCCAAGTAATTTTGATTATGAGGCTATTGTTTTGACCACAGCATGAACATCGATTTGCTGTGTAATGTCCACTTAATCGGACAATAACAGGAAGCCCCACAATGTGAACCCTTAGTTTTACCCCCGTGTCACATCTGTTAGCAAGGTGGTCCTAAGAAACGTTTTTTCAGATGTTCTTTCACACCTTTACAATACGCGTGCCATGACCATTTTGCTTTTTGTGTGCCTTTTGATATGCGTTATTAACGACAAGGTACTTCTTGGCAAGATTTGACACTCGAATCAATGTTACAGTATAGGTTATCAATACGGCATTAACCCGAAAAGCCTTCACTGAAACTACTTACAACCATTTTCATGGCGATGTGAACACGTAATTAATCGCTGTGTATCACCCATAAACTGTCATGAATGCTGAACAGAGTCCCGGGGTTGTCAAGTCTGTTCCACGCACGACTAAGTAAACTGTTGTCTCTACCTCTAAGGACCGACAGCATCCTTATATTAGGCAGCATAAACAATTAAATGTGTCATGGGCACATCTATTTCAAAAGTGACGAGAGCGGTAGGATGTTTTAAAATGTTTGATAGAAAAAAGTGACGAGGGAGGAACACATTTATTTTTAAAAAATATTTTTTAATGGCAATAAAAAAATGATACGTGCTCAAATAAAAGTGACGCGCCAATGCCCGAGAAACATTTCACTTTTGTATTTAGTCTTACAAGGTTTCAGGCACTTGATAGTCTACCATACAGATGATGCAACAAATATACCCAGTGCAGCTCATGTAAGTCTAGAATGTGTAGATGTCCCTTAAGGTAATTTTTTGTTGTATTTTATGATAATTTTAAACATTTAGTTTTCTTCCGTGAAAATGTGTTCATTTCAGAGTGAGTGAGTTTAGTTTTACGCCTCTTTTAGCAATATTCCAGGAGTATTGGAGTGAGGACACAAGAAATTGGCTTCACACATTGTACTCATGAACCCATCGAACTCGGGTCTTCGGCGTGACCAGCGAATGCTTTAACTACTAGGCTACCCCCACCGCACCTCATTTCAGAGACTACATGTTAGTCAACACGCTTAAAGACCGGTCATTGTGTTCTCACTAATTACGTGCTACATCTTGAAAAGGTAACATCCGTATGTTTACTGTACTTTTGTATGGAAACACTCCTCGTTATAGCACGAGTAAAGTCGAGTCGCCAGAAAACACATACCTGAAAATGACAACAACATTGACATAGCATATGTACGTTATTCATACTTTATACTACTTGTAAATATATCAAATTTCATTTCGGAATACACATGTCCAAACATTGATTACAGAGCAGCCTCGTTTCCTGTTTACTGGGTTCCGCCCTACTGCACAACTTAGTGCGATAACCAGTCCAGAACGTTTGAGGAATTCAATTAACAGGATACATAAATATTAATCAGTATGATTTGAAACGTCTAAGTACTTGTATATTGCAACACTACGCTCCTTCTAATCCTTGCAAACACGTCGTACAGCGTGCTCTGTCGTACGGAGAGCTCTGGCAAAAGGAAACCTGGAAATGGTTAAAATCTTAAAACGAGGCTCTGCCGCTAGTCAAGTTTGGCGGTCTGGTACCGAATTAATATTGCATCAGTTTCGTTGTGCGTTACAGAACTATAATGAATGACCGTAAAAAACAAAATAATAATAATAAATAAATATAAAACAAAACAGGTGTACCAGTGAACCAGATGCATTGTGAATCATTGTAGAACCTCTTCAAACAGGAACAGACTGTGGTTTCTTTGTTAAAGTATGCTGGCAAAACCACAATATAAAATATAGAAATTATTATTACAGTTTAAAATCAAAATTCATTTGTACATGCCATTTTCTTAAGAAACAAGGAATTGGAATGCAATGTAACCAGAGTTGTTTGTGGTGTCTGTTTCCACTTCCACATGAGAAGATTCGGATCGGCTGAAGAGCAGCAGGCCATTGTCTGAATAGGTTAATGAGCCTCATGTTTCGGTGTCGTCGACATTTGTTCTACCGTGTGCTAATTTCAGGGTGGTAGGGTGGTTAAAGCATTCTATCGTCACACTGATGACTCGGGTTCGATTCCCTTTCTGGGTGCAGTATATGAAGCCCGTTTCTGGTTTCGCCCGACGTGATACTGCAGGAATATTGATAAAAAAATACTTACTTACTCACTACGTCTTTTTGACAAAATGGTTCGGTTAAATGAACACACGTTAAAACATGTACCATAAAACAGGGTGATGGTGTGACATAAAAATGATGTTAAAAAAATAACCCCACCACTCAATCTCTTTTCAATAAAGAATAACTTTAAGCATCTCAAAAATGAATTTCCTTATTCTGGAGGCGGTGGAGTGAAGTGAGTGAGTGAAGCCCATTTGTGGTGTCTCCCGCTGTGATATTGCTCTAATATTGCTAAATCTGCGTAAAACTAAACTCGCTATATATCATGAAACACCACGTGCAGGGAACCCATTTAACCTTACGACCACTGATGAACGCCTGTGTACAATGAAACTGACATTACTCCGTACATATGCTCCATTAGTCCTGACACTCTTTAATCCGGATTGAAGACATCTGTCTGTTATTATGTCCGTGTCTTGTTTTCATTTGGAGCGATGGGGTAGTCCTGTGGTTAAAGCGTTCGCTCGTCACGCGGCAAAATCAAACCGGGTTTCCCATCATAGATACAATAGGTGAAGCCCATTCCTGCTTCCCCCGGCTTGATATTGCTGGAATATTGCTAAAAGCAGCGTAAAACTAACCAAACTCGCTCTTGTTTTTATTTGAAGCTTTGAGCAGTATTGAATTATATTCCCGAGTTTCGTGCTTTTAGTTTGTCATTATCAAAAACTGGTATAATGCCATATGCCTTGAACACCTGGTGTCATAAATGTTTGCTTTTGATTCATAAACACATGTTTTTGATTCATTCAGAATCGTACAATGAATTAACTTCCACAGAAATATTTTAATTGTTTTAAATTGTTCCGTCGCTTACACTTCAAACATTTCAGCGTGAAACGGACTCTTCACTGTATGCGGAAATTCTTTTCTATTTGTCTACACCAAGTTGTAAAAAAATATCGGTCACTTCTTTTTTTTGGCAAAGATTAAAGACATCCAGATTATTAATGCACTTTATCATTTCAATTGTTTACGAGGCCACGAGAGTGTTTCGCTACTAAGACATTGATGGTAGGAACGTGAAACTGTTCATACAAATATTGTTCATTGACCCATGCGATGAGAGTTTTAGTTGTTTCTTTGTCCCTTTGTAACCCCCACCTGCTCCTTTGCTTTTAGCCCATGACAAGGCAGCATCCTTGGTCACCTCCTAATGATTTCTTTCGCCAATATTTCGCTTAGCATATGCTAAAGCACATTTTCGAAAGGCACGCTGATTGTTAATGATATCATTGCTATCAATAAACGCAATTATATATCAATCAACAAAAACTTCAAAGGTAATATTGAATCAGGCATGGTCAATATTTCTCATTTTATGCGCTGATAGATGTTTTCGATAACATTTTTCGATACAAACATGTTTTGTTTACGCCAATAGGATTAATGGCCTCAAACAATGACGTACTAACTGTGACTTCTCTTCTATTGTTTGGAGTCAGAGCTGCGTAAGTAATACTATTTTGTTACTCGGAATAGTTTGATGGGTTTTTTTTTTAAATAAAGACATGAAAGGTAACGGATGTAAATGACGCGATTAATACTCAATACTTAAATAGTAAATGATCAAAGAATTACTTGACACCATCTAGTACATATGCACATACACGCGTCCGGGTCAGTTAGTTTACTTATTTCACAAAAGAAGCGTTACTTAACTTTTTATTAGTTTTGGTTCATGCAAATGTCTTCGTTGCTGGGGGTGATCATCAATGTTTGTAAAAACTGCGTTTCGTTCCGTTCCGTCAACATTTTCAGGTATATTATCTACTCTTAAACTATATCCATGTTCAATAGATTGTTTGTAATCACTTTAATTCATATATCAGTTAAACAACCTGCTGAATATTTAGTATGTACTCTTTTGTTATACAGATTTACCACGGATGGAGATTATTTTCAGTAATAAACGAGTGATGACGTAGTCGACTACGACTATCAAATGATCGTTTCGTATTATAGTTTAATGATTTGTTTCGTTGTTTACGGAGTTGTGTCGTTGTTTAAGGATTTGTTTCGTTGTTTACGGACTTGTTTCGTTATTTAATGATTTGTTTCGCTGTTTACGGAGTTGTGTCGTTGTTTAAGGATTTGCTTCGTTGTTTACGGACTTGTTTCGTTATTTAATGATTTGTTTCGTTGTTTACGGACTTGTTTCGTTGTTTACGGAGTTGTTTCGTTGTTTACAGACTTGTTTCGTTATTTAAGGATTTGTTTCGTTGTTTACGGATTTGTTTCTTTGATAATAACATCGTCAAGAATAGTATTCGTTTACTTGTTTTTACGAACATGTATCGGTTATATACTGTTCTAATGTCATGATTCAAAAACGTACTACATTATCTAGCCATTTTAGAAGCTATTTCTATTGTAACGATCTTGCTAATTCGCATTGAAACGGAATTTCAAACGGCATAGATACACGTAGATGTTAACGACGAAATGTTACAGTGGAGTGGGTGAGTGAGTTTAATTTTACGCCGCACTCAACAATATTCCAGTTTTATGGCAGCGGTCTGTAAATAGTACAATACACTGTAATCGAGTCTGGACCAGGCAATTTGAGTGATCAACAGCATGAACATCGATCTATGCAACTGGGAACCGATGACGTGTCAACCAAGTCAGCGAGCCTGACCACCCGATTATCGTTAGTCACCTCTCAGGACAAGCATAGTAGCCTTTTGTGGCAAGCATGTGTTATTGAATACCTATTCTATCCCTAATACAATGGAAGTTGTTTCACATGAGTTCTACAAGTACTTTTTCTATAGATTATTGACACACAAGCCGCCATTCAATTACACGGATAGTGACTTCTAGAGGAACATGATGACCATATTTAACTGGTGACACGTAAGATAAGTTAGGTCTTGTCCCGGTGTAAAGAGGACCCCATCACTGTCATCCTTAATGACTTGACAATTGCCCCAAGAAATACAAATATATCTCGCGTCATTTGATAGCGGACACAGTATCTTCCTACCCGATCCACTACAACATAAATCAGTCCAGTGAGAAACAGCGTAACACTTAAACATATACCATGACAGTTTCCATTTTCCGCGTCGCTGGGCAACGCCCAAACTCTGACAATTTTACTGACCAACAGAGCGACGTATGGTTATTCATTGGTTGTTTAAATGTATCACTTTAATTCGTAATTTGGTAGACAGGGTCAAGTATTGTGGACATGTCAGCTTAACCGATATATCATTCGTGATTCATGGTAGCGTGGATAAATACTTGGTGATCTCAGTGATATGATATACACGAGGACAATATTGATATACGCGAGGTATATACTTGATGTATACACCCGATATGCTGACACTTTTGTGCAAAAAATGAGTCGGCAGGTGGGCCTATAAACATGTACATGAGAGAGAGAGAGAGAGAGAGAGAGAGAGAGAGAGAGAGAGAGAGAGAGAGAGAGAGAGAGAGAGAGAGAGAGAGAGAGAGAGAGAGAGAGAGAGAGAGAGAGAGAGAGAGAGAGAGATATGGATGGAATGGGGTACCATACTCGTTGTTGGTGTCACAAAATGCGACAGTAATTTCTGAAAATGAATGGTGTTCTATTAATTAAATCTTCTACGGGGATGGAGAGAAAGAGAGGCGAGAGAAAGAGAGGACAGCGTTAGAGATAGAGAAGAGATAGTTTGAGAAAAAGGTGGTGGATTTCATTTGATTTATGACAACATCATAACAACACGTTTTCAATTTAAGAAAGATATCAACTGTTCTGTATATGAAGTTAGAATTCATGAACATTTGGGTGGGTACTGCGATATTACAATGGTGGTTTAAAGTGGGGTCTTTCCCCACTTCCCCCTGTATCTTGTACCCCCTGTCCATAGTTGACGTTGTGTATATATACAGGATACAATGTACCTAGATATGGGACGACCTTGATAACAAATGTCAATGAGAACAAAATACCGCGACCAGGTTATTCCCCGACATCCACTTGTGTTATTGTACAGGTTAATAATGCCACGTCCTTCATGCACTGGGCGAACTTATTCACATGACTAAATCGTGATTCACAGCTGTAAACAACGTCACTTATTGAAATGCGTTTGAATGACAGCAGTGTGGCATGAGTTCCTAATCCATGTATTAGTATATCTTCGCATAACATACTGCCATACAGCTGGACAAAAGCTAAAATACATACACAAAAAACAATCGGAAAGCCACATGCCACTTTCATCAATTCGGTCCATTATATTTAGCAAATATCACAGTTTTATTTGAAAAGAAGATTCCTAAACGACGAGAATGGTGTTTATCACAGAAGATGCGGACATGAATTTGATCTAAATTAAGAGAAACGGGAGCCGATCTCTTCAATGCACATCTCCGCATTACATCATGTCTGTGTGGTCTGAACAATGTTGTTTCAATGATTAGCGCTTGTCCAGTTGGCAGATCGCGTCCATTTCATTGTTAAATACACGTGCATGCTTGAAAACAGAACACTCCCTTTGCAGCGGACAATATATTTTCTTCGGCAAAGATTTAAAAAACCACCTTCCCATGATCTGCTGAACGTGTTTTTGAAAACGGGCGTTTGGCTTTGTTAACTTTGACGTGTGAGGTCCGGAGAGACTTCGGCGTCTTGTGCGGTCTGAGAACAGGCTGATATTTGACTCTCGTTAATCTGTTGAAAATGTGATGTGATGAAATTGACAACTGTTGCACATTTATAACGCAAATCATACTAAATGCTATGTGCATTAGAAAATCATCTAACTAAGTGCACACATCTCACGAGACTGAGGCTGATCTGAAAGTTCATGACCGTTATTATGATCTGACGTAATGAAATTGACGATCGATGCGCATAAAAAATTGAAATGTACAACTAGACTTAAACAACACATGAATTAATCATAGTGGAGGAACTCCACGTAAACACTCTTGAACACTTTATGATGTTGGACTGCGTTCATATACCCCCCCCCCAAAAAAAAAAAAAAGAAAAAAAGAAAAAAAAGAGCAATTGATAAAGAAAGGATAAATCTCTTTAATCTAAAATGTACACATATAACATGTTTATACAATACAATCTGCTATCATTAGCTTGGAATTGAAACTGACACAATAATTTCGTTAATATGTTTTTTGGGGGGCATTTTAGATTTTGGTGAGCAACAATAGAGATAAATTCTATAATGGATAACAACTTCTTGATTATTATATAATGTCATCATAAAACAATAAACACGTTGTTATCTATAAAAGCATTTTACTTTATTATCGTCAACACCGTTCTACAACAGGGACACTGTCACGTTTATTTACACACTGCAGCTGAGGTAGACACATTTTTATATAGAATTTTAAAGATAATTATCCGTTTCCTGCTTTCTTGTTCATTTCATGCAAGCCTCACCTTTCTCAATGGGAACTGTCAACAAACTCCTTCTTTTCAATCCAAAGTATTGACTTATTTTGTAAAATAATTATAGACAATATTTCTTTATATTGTCGTCAAATACTACAATAATCCCAACCCTGCGAACATGACAATGTTGGCATATTTTACGTTTACACGAATGGGAAATACAAACAAGGTGGTTGTTTCAAAATTAAAAATTTCCAGAAGTCATGTCAATCGATAGAGAATATTTAACTTTAATAAATGGTCAACAATGGTCAAGCGAGTGACTGCGTGCCAGTGACCACAAGAATGTTCATCACTGGACATACAACAAAGATGCATAGTTTGGGTTAACATCCCTTACGCTTGGATTTAAATTTAACTTGAACCGCTGCCAATATTGAACGGCGGGTCTAAGTCCACAGTCTGACATGTTCGTGTTAGCGATGCAAATGTTTGACCTCTGACAGACGCAACAGTGTCATTGTTTACTGTTTAAATGACCTAAACATTTGCATAATACTTTGTTTCTATTTCACATGGAAGCCAAGTGTCGAAATTAGCAAAGCACAATGGTAGAGGTCGATCCTGTATCATTTCAATGGCGGAGTTTGTGCGAAATCGACACGTTTCCGTTTAACATTTTTCGGGTCAATTTGTCGTGTCAACAGGCGCGGTCAACACAGAATGCTCAAGCAATACATGAATCAATGATCCAATTCTCCAAAACATGAAGTCAACTGAGGCCAGTTGATCTCAAGTACGTGTGTTTAACGGCGTCCAGTTGTAGACAGTTTCTCTTGTGTTATATACATGCTTGTCAATTTCACCTGAAACTTCAGTTCACTGAAACGTACAACACGTGTCAAACAGATGACTTTCATAAGCGACACTGAGTGTTACATCCATAGACAGTGAAAAGCATTTATGTCCGTTTTCTGCAAAGAAACGTTATAATAAACCAGCAACAAATTAAACACGTGAATTGGTCATAAAATATATGGAATTAAATATATTTTATGACGTATCCCTTGAAATTCGAAGACACCAAATATACGCGTAAAAGTGTGATATCAAACGTGGTCTGTCAAGGAACTTATACAAGATTGTGTTCGAAACATGACGGCGATTTGAAGATTTCGTGGAAGCAGATCTAGAATAAACTTACCCAGAACCACTAGATTTAATGAATAATACTGGAATGCTCTGTTGCTAATCTGAATGAATAAACGATTATTTACATTCTGAGATGAAAGCATCCCTCCACAACAACGATATAAACGGTCTTATATTATCAAACAGTTTTGTTGAAACGATACATTCACATCTTTTTTTCCCAGGGGAAAACAATGAGCCTCATTGAAGGCCAGAGTCAAACGTGTTCCTGCATTCCGCTATAGGACCGCAGGACCATGCATCCTCACTGCATCGTCACTCCACATTATCCAACACTGCAGCGTAATTCGATGACATTCAGACTCAAATTCCAGAGTAGAGCCACAACAAAACCGAACAAAACATTACCTGTGACACATTGCCAAGAAACAAACACTAATCCGCTTTTTCTCAAACCGTTTCTGTTTTTGAAGATCCCAGTGACCTAACCCGACCTTTCAACTCGTTTGCAACCCGGAAAACATAATCTACTACTAACAAATTCTCCGTGTAGAATTTTTACCCTAGCGTTAAAAGTTGGAAAATAGCCACCATTGTCTAAAACCCTCCTTACACGCGTGATCATTGTGCAAACCCAAACCTGTGCTGAGTGTTATACCAAGCCATGCTCTTGTTTGCGCGAACGGTTTTGGGCTTTGAAGTTTTTCGACACTCAAAGAGAATCGGACGGTCATTTAGACAATAAAAATGTTGACGAGCATCCTAATGTTTGAGGATTTAATTTGCCAAACGATCAGCTGAGAGTTTGGGATTTTTCAGATTTTTATGTTTGTTTTGAAGCAAGAGAAGATTTACAGAGAAGGACTGGGGGAAGATTTGCCCGGCTTATAAGATGAGCCTCGGTTTCATCTCGACACTGCCGACGGGATTTGATAGAGGATGCTCTGGCGAAGTTTGGGGCGTTTTTGTTGTCATGTCTTTCAAGTGCATTTTCGCTCCTATCTGCCATGGCACCAAACCAGGCTTGTCGTTTTCGTCTTAGAATGGCAGTAATGTGTATGATCAGTGGCAAAGGATCGAAAAAGTAAATTTAATAAAATGTGGAATTTCGTTGCATCACAAAGCGAGGAAATTCCTGTTATGAGATCGTGTTTCGTTACGATATTTTACGATTTTCTCACATGAATTTCATTACAGCGAATGTTTTGACATATCTTTAAGTTGTTGTCGATTTTTGTTAACGGGTAATGATGACATAACAAGAACCTCCCGGAGAAGTCACAAAACTCAGATTTGTCAGACGCTATTGAACACCTGCAAGAATAGGGGATCTTAAAGGGGAAAGTAGGTGGGTGTATCGTTGGAGGAGGTGTCACAGTGTATAACGTGTGCTGTGTTGGGGTGCTGTGGAAGGGGAGAGGTTAGGAGAGAGGTCAAGCCGAATCGATGAGTACAAAGGTAAAGGTTCAGTGTTTTCCCGGAAGGTTGCGCAATTCAGGATGGTTGATGGCATCCAAAGAAAATAGCTGTTCACATGACCTGTGAGATACGTACTAAAGACTGTGTATAAACACAAACTCGTAAGCACCACACACCCACATACACACTCACACACGCGCACACACACCACACACCATACGTATGGGTGTATCGAATGCTATGCCCATGGGTGTATATTTCTATCCCTAATGAAACACGAAAAACAAGATACGGGTCGTCGTACAGGACACCAGGCTGAGGGATGATGTTTAACTTTTTTATCTTTTAAGCCAGTAACTATTACCTTGTGCAAATCTAATCTATTGCCTGAATTGGCCAATCTTCAATGTCGATAGATATTACCAATTCTATCAACCTTGACCACATCACACGGATAGAAAGCCGCTGCCATTGCAGCCGACCGGCCATGTCGATTACACGCTCCCCTTGTCGGGACTGTGAACCAAATGATATAAAAACGATGTCCAGCTTGAGAATAAGCACGTTACTTGTATTGTCTTTATAGAAAATAGTAACGAGGAACAAGACAAAATCATCAGTGGAGAAAATATCAGTCTGTTGCTTCAAACCACTTAATATAATGTCTGACAAACCAGACCAGGTTTTCCGGTAAACAAGGAACAGCATTCATATGGAGAGGGTTAAGGAAGGCTTCGGAAATTTGACACAGATGAAAAAGCCAACACGACGAGATGAAATATTCCATAGGATATTACACAGACACACTGTTTCACGTCAACTGCTAAAGTTTGGGATAACTAATGTGATATGGTATGACCATTAGCACTAGAACATTTCAAATACATAACAGCTACATTTTTGCCCTACAACTGTATGTTTTTCTGCCGAACCGATACATCAGAATGGCTAAAATGGGTCGAACGGGCCTGTTTCACCAGGTCCAAGAGAAACTCAAACTTAGTCTTGGGGTCCGTATTTTTTCTCTTTATCATCCATGTAAAGGAGTGTCCACAACAACGGAGTTCCGGTCTAACGAGGGTGTACTTCAAGCACCCGTGCAACGGAGTGTTCACACTACCGGAGTTCGGGTTTGAGGAGGGTGTACAGCAAACATCCGTACAGTAGTCATCCGGACAAGCTCACTCATTTTACGAACTGTTGTGTCATCACTGATGTTTAGAAGTTCACTCGTATGATTCATATATTTATATTCATATATTTTCCGTCGCTTTCCCCCTTCACCATTCGGCAGTAACTTGAGAAAGGGCAGTCTCTGCCGTTAACAGAAATCGCAAAGACATATGACTCCATATTATCGTCAGCACTAGCGAAGGCTCACTATAATCAATAGCTGTCGATCAAACTATTGAGTACCGACATCATCAAAGCACTTAATGGACTTCGAGATACATTTCAGTATTTCACAAGAATAAACAATTACTGACATTTTCGAGAAATCGTGCAAATTCTTGTAAATAGTCGATGTGTGTTCACTTAAAGGCCAAGTCTAAAAGTCATATACTGTCATGCGTTAGCCTATTAAATCCAATTATCTGCGCCACGAACTGTTTACCGCTGTCGGCCGCCGCGTGTTCCTTACCACGCACTGCAAATAGTCCCGGCAACTGTG
The DNA here is from genome assembly GCF_037392515.1 of Haliotis asinina. Classification (NCBI taxonomy): domain Eukaryota; kingdom Metazoa; phylum Mollusca; class Gastropoda; order Lepetellida; family Haliotidae; genus Haliotis; species Haliotis asinina. Next base: position 51,729,404 of record NC_090285.1, on the reverse strand, counting down.
TGCAATCACTCCGCTAATTCGGTGCTTATCTGCGGTGCATTTGGCAGGAAATGGCGGCGTTTGTTCTTCAAATTGACATGTCCGCTTCATTATGATTGAAAGCCAATATTTGAGCCAAATTTCAATCTCATTGGGAAGTATTTCTGCTGTTCCCATGTAGACAATTTGCCTTTGTTGCGCAAATAGCCTCATCTGCGCAAATGATTACATTTCTGCACTTCCTCCTGGGAAAATCTTAATTAAATATTTCTTTAGTTTTGTTTAAATAAATGAATAAATTTCCTCCCACATTTCAAACAGTAAGGACAGTGTTGTTTAACAAGAGGTGCTAAATGAGGACAAGGGGGAGTTTCAAGGTTATCTGTTTTTGACTTTACCTTCACACCAAGCGCACGACCAGTCAGTCGCGTATTAACACAATCACTGGCGCTTTTAGAAACCTTTTACCAGCCTACGTCAACACCTCCCTGACATTTCAGCAGCAGAGTACGTCCACAGTCCACCATGCTTTTCTTCTCAGTAGCCTTGGGAACAGAATAAGGTCCTAATACTCCATGCTTGTCTTCTCGGTAGTCTTTGGAACAGAAAAATGTCCTAATACTCCATGCTTGTCTTCTCGGTAGTCTTTGGAACAGAATAAGGTCCTAATACTCCATGCTTGTCTTCTCGGTAGTCTTTGGAACAGAATAATGTCCTAATACTCCATGCTTGTCTTCTCGGTAGTCTTTGGAACAGAAAAATGTCCTAATACTCCATGCTTGTCTTCTCGGTAGTCTTTGGAACAGAATAAGGTCCTAATACTCCATGCTTGTATTCTCGGTAGTCTTTGGAACAGAATAAGGTCCTAATACTCCATGCTTGTCTTCTCGGTAGTCTTTGGAACAGAAAAATGTCCTAATACTCCATGCTTGTCTTCTCGGTAGTCTTGGGAACAGAATAAGGTCCTAATACTCCATGCTTGTATTCTCGGTAGTCTTTGGAACAGAATAAGGTCCTAATACTCCATGCTTGTCTTCCCTGTATACGTAGTCTCTGGAACATATTACTTTTCTAATACACCACGACTACATCCCAGGTAGACTCTGGAGCAGACAAGGTTCCTAATACTCACTCCATGTTTGTCTTTCTGGTAGACTCTAGCGCAGAAGCGGTTCCTAATGCTCACTCCATTCTTGTCTACCTGGTAGTCTCTGGGACAGTATAAGTTCCTAACATGCAATCCAAACCTGTCTTCTCTGTAGACTCTGGAGCAGAGTAGGTTCCCGATACTCCATGCTTGTCTTCCCTGTAGGCTTTGGGGCAGAATAAGCTCTTAATACTCCATGCTTGTCTTCCCTGTAGATTTTGGGGCAGAATAAGCTCTTCATACTCCATGCTTGTCTTCCCTGTAGATTTTGGGGCAGAATAAGCTCTTAATACTCCATGCTTGTCTTTCCTGTAGTTTCTGGGGAAGAATAGGTTCATACTGGTATTCCGTGAGTACGCCATCACTCCAGAGACCCGGGTCTCCAGTGCATCCTGCTTGTGTTCTTTTGTGATTCTGGGACTCAGGAATTAGTCCCCAACACACCATTCCTGTCCTCCGGGAGAATTCTGGATAGCCTGAATTGGCGCAGCGTGGCCAGGATTTGGACATGCTCCTTCAAATGGGTGGAGACAGACTCATGATGACTCGTTAGGTACATAGATGATACTAAACGACCTTCCTTGTAATATCATTATTATTATCAAACGAGTTCATGATTTGGTATCAAACGAGCGAAAGCTCGTTTGATACTAAATCGTTAACGAGTTTAATAAAAATGGTATTTCACGGAAGAGAGTTTAATATTCTGCTTAATACCCTTCAAATTACATTGACAGAAACTGCAGCGAAATTGCCTACAGTGTGAGGACTCCACAGCGACATTAGCATTGTGACGTCACAACTTTGAACCATTTTAACGTCATACGTCAAGCGGTATTACACTAGTGTAATATTGCCCTACAAATATACACTGCAGTATCTTCAACGGGCGAGTAGTAAATGAAATGTTTGACGTATCGTGGCGGATACCAAACATCACAAACTGAAATGTATCATCCTACCCAGATCGTGTTTCAAAGATCTTTGGCGCTGATAACATCTATAGGGGTGATGGGGGTTAAAGTGCTCGCTCGTCACGTTTAAGACCAGTGTTCGATTCTTCACATGGGTAAACTGCGCGGAGCTCATTTCTGATGTCCGTAATATTGCTGACGTATTGCGAAAAAGGGCGTAAAACCACACTCACTCACCAATCGTGACATCTAATATTACTGCCGAGCAGCCGTATTTCTCTTCATAGAGTTCAGTATGTGCCATGTTGTTGGGATTCCCTTCTCACGTAGACTGGTTCTTTGGTGCATTTGCGCTACGTCACCTTTATCACCAAACCTTCTTCTTCACCATGTATTGCGACGAAACAGGCAAATGAAAGCTTTTATTTAACACCGGATACACTTATTTTGGGAACAATACGAAACTGTCATATTTTAAACTATTTCAACAAAACACTGATAGCAAATGATAATTTTTATTCAATTCTAATCATGTCACCTGAAGTGTTGTGCTCGCTATGCCAGTAAAACAGTTGAAGGATTATGTACACACAGGTTGAACAAGCCATATGCACATATTTCTGAATCATATAACTGTCAACGTGATAAATTGCGAGTGCATATATCAGTCAATTTATCTTCAACTTTGACAGAGTGAATCTCAATCACTGGAACATCCCGGCTGTGCTGATAACTGTTGTCACCCCCTTGTCAGAAATAGATAACAGCGATATGGCGATGACTGAAGCCGATGACTAATAGATGCCCCTTGGCGTTGTTCTAGAGCACCCATATATTAGTTGTGAGCGATGGTACCTGTTAATTATATTTTGTGATAATCATCTTTGGTTTTCGGTGACATCAAATATCATGCAGCTGATTGACGGCTGTCACTGAAGTATCAGAGGCTTGCTTATTTCACACACCGGATCGATTTAAAGAGTTCAACGTGGACAATGTTTTGTTTCATACGTGTTACGAATCATATTACGGTTATACTGGTGTCCCCCGCCGTGATATTGCTGGAATATTGCTAAAAGAGACATACAACCAAACTCATCCACTTACTGAATTACGGTAATGCAAACAAATCCAATATAAATGAATGTAGATTTGAAGAGTGGTTGTGTGAATGTCGTTTTGCGTCACCCTAGATTTGGACATTCAGTACAAACTGTTTTCAGGCACTTGCGACAAGAAGAGCAAAAACTGTATCCATTAATGTTCTTCATCGCTTCCGAAATAAGGAAATTCATTTTGAGATGCTTCAAATCATTCTTTATTGACAAGAGTGTGAGTGAAAGAATCTATGTTTCACGCAAACTTCCAGTTATATGGCAATTGGGAACCGATGACATGTGTCAAGCAAGTCAGCCAGCCTGACCGCCCGATCCCGTTCGTCGCCTCTTAAGACAAGCGTAGTCGCCATTTATGGAAAGCATGGGTTGCTGAAGGCCTATTCTGCCCCGAGCCTTCACAGGTCTGACAAGAGTGTAAGTGGAGGGATTATTTTCTTTGAACATCGTACTTAAGTCAGCTTTCTGTTAGAACCGTATGATCTGGAAGCAGGTGATATCAGGTCGATTATTTAACGGTGAAGTATGCTTCACCGAATTGCAATATCATCCGTTAAAACGTGTGATAATTGTCATAGAATATCTTAATTAATCTGATCACCATAATTTCATTGGAACTATATACACATCAGTCGAGTCAGAGTTATATTGTCACAACAAGGCCCGTTATTCATCTAACATTTAATTCATTCACGCCATTGGCATAATGTGTTTGTCGCGTGTATATTTCACCGTCAGTGATTATTGAGGGCGTCTATATCACTCGCTACGTCACGTTCCCATCGTTACCGTCGTGAGTTATATCATCAATTATCACACAGAGTGGTTCATTGCATATCCCAACACGTGTACATTTCGTGCCTTACCATGTCTGTCATCTCAACGAGGTGTATATTGCTGTCCATCAATGCAAAGGACAACAGCTGATGCGTTATCTACATAATTGCGATTGGCACGGTCGCCACAAGTGTATGATTGAGTGACGGTCAATTTCTTCAAGCAATTTAAAACAATGATAGGCTATAATTACATGCTTTATGCAATTCAAATTTGGACTTTAAAAGAGATTCATAAGCACATGCTCATGAGGCATAAAACATCATTACATGGTCTTTGGCATGATACGGTAAATCAACTCTGCTTTTAGTAGAGATTTTTAATGGATGTACCCCTGAAAATCCGAGTTAGAATTACTCTTCAGGAACCCGTTCTTGACGTAAGAGGTCACTTTCGGGCTCGGGTGTTCGGGCTCGTGGACATGTGTTACGGTTAAAAAATTGCCGTGACAAAAGGTGTAAGGAACCCCTTGTGAACCAGCAAAACAGAACAAAGACAAGTCTAAAACATTCATATGTTATTAATAGCAAAGAGAGCAAGGCATACAAAGTCACAAGTCAATTTCACAATACCGATTTCAAATGCAATACAAGTGAGACAGGCTTGGGGTCACAAAATATAGAGCAAACCCACGAAAGACTTAGTGTGAGAGGGAAACAGTTATGCAGAATGTAACACAGCGAACAGTCTGACAGCAGCTAGTGTAGATTCAGGTGTTGACGAAATTGTTGGCGATGATGTATACTCCACTGTGTCCGTGTCCCAACACGGCAGCTAGCCTATATGTATATTCAGTCATTTCCCGAATGTTCGAGCACACACGAACATCGCCGCTCACGTAGAATGCACTCGAATAGTTTCCCGGTATTAATCAAATAGAAAGTCAAGGGCAGATAACTCCAACTTCCGGAAAGTGCTGACTACCTATTACACGAAATGTGACCCATCATAATTATAATTCAAAACTCTCAAATAGCATGTTCTTATCGAATAAAATCTGAGGTAGCCGTTCAAAGAACAATAAAGTATTATCTTCATAAAAGTTTCTAATCCGACAAAGCATAAAGTCTACTGCCCGAGAGGTTGCTTACTACTTACAATTTACACAATTTCAAGAGCATTATATCGCTCTTTCCGGTTAATATAACCTCCAAGCCGCTATAACAAGCCGATTTGTCGCAAACGTACGCTTGATGAATTGTACTGGTGTATGAATTAGACTCTTGTGTAAACAGCGATATATCCCTTGAGCGTAATTAGAAAGATGTGTGATTAATATATGTATATATTAGATGGTACCTTTAGCCTCTGTGCCAATAACGCTCCCTGTATTGACAGACGGAGCTCGAGGTGGAAAATACCTTTCCGATCCATAGTTGCAATAATTTGGCCGACCACTTTTAACTGACAAATAAATGTTACTTTAATAAACGTCTGCTGAGCGGAAACGGTTATGAAATTAAGAATAAATCCCCAGAGACTTGTAACAGTATTACAGGCATTCAAAACGAGGACTCTGAAGTCAGACTCCTACTGCCGTGGACATTCGCTTGCACAGAAGCTGACCAGTGTGTGAGGTAAAACAATAGGTGAGGGACATTCGGTATTACAGAAAAGTGGTTCTTAAATTATGTAAATAAATATTCTGAAAAGAAGTCCAGAAACTTCTTTTTTCAGAAACTGTGATAATCTAGACTTGCTGTATGTTCTTATATGGACATTCATGGATTATCTTGGGTATATTTGTTTCAGGGACTGCACGACAGACTTTAGCAATACCAAGAATGGGGAGTGAATGAATGGACCTTAAATTGTTTCACAGTTATATGCTATTCAATACAAGTAACGGAACACCAGATTCAGCTGTGTTACTATAATTATAGCTACATTTTCAAATGTACTGGAGTAGCATGTCAGTGTAACGAGTGGAGAACATGTCATATGTTAGCAATTTTGGTGAAGAACCGATCTTGGCAATGAAATCCACGTTATTTGAGCGAAAGTCAGCTGATCACGGAACAACTAAGGGAGGTAACACTGTACAACAACCTATGGCGCCTGATACGAGAGGCCCCCCGTGTCCCATCTGTGACAGGAAGCGAGGAGTGTCGTAATTAAAGGAGACGCGGGCTATTAGCCATGTCTGCGACAGACAACACTCGCGTCCTGCGTTCAAACATCAGCTCAGGGTTTAACATTTAGAATGTAAACTTTAACGATACCTATTCAACCAACTTAAACAAACCAAAATAAATAGCCACAGAGTGCTAAACAACCGGTCAAATTTAACGTGATGTGGTTTTACAAGAAACTCACTGCAAGTGCTGGGAGTGTCTGCTGAAAGTGAGACTTGTCTGTAAAACCACGAGTAACATTGCGTGGTTTTACTGTATCTGTGGTGGCTGATACAGACCACATGGTCTCGATATCTATATGGCCCCATATCTATCAGAAAGTAGAGCACACTTGTTTGTATGCCCAGGTTCGAGTCTCCACACGGGTGCAATGTGTGAAGCCCATTTCTGGTGCCCCTCTGTGAAATTACTGGAATATTGCTTAAAGAGCGGAAAAATTGCACCCAGTCAATCAGTCACACTGACACAACTAATCCTGCTGGACCCTGTGTCCTGGATGAACATTCAAAGCGACGATTATTTTCATTAAAAGTATATATCTGCAAGATATGAAATATGATACATCATAACAACACTCAATTCAAAGTCAGATTCAATTGAATCATTTCATAGTTGCTTCTCGAGTGTGAGGGAGCAGACTAGCTGTCGACCTATATATTCTGCATGTATATCAAGTGGGGTCAAGTGAAACTGCAATCTGTCTACAGGGTCTTATCGGCAAATTTCGGTAATGATTAGGAGGCAGTTTTAACGTTGTATTTCACAAGTTGAACTGGTCACTACATCAGTGAGTTTAGTTTCACGTCGCTATTAATTACATTCCAGAAATATCAAGGCTGGAGACATCAGAAATGGGTTTCACACTTGCACCCATATGACTTCCACCGAACTTATGTTGATACTGGTTTTAGGGTATCTTTCTGGGAAGGACAGAGACAAATTACGTTCGCAAACATTAAAAAACACGTTCAAATAAAATTAATGCACCACGCATCTTCATAACACAGCAATGGTCAGCGCAAGAAGTGATGCACTTTTCGAGCACGTTTTGTTCGGAAATGTGGAGGCCGCTTTCGCTTGTGCTACAGAAACTGTACGTGTAGTCTGGATATATAAATGATACAGGCGGCATGGGATGGGGTAGAAAAACACACTGAAATACCCCAACTAACACCCGAACAACGCGAATGGACCCTAGGTATAGAAGCCACCCCTGCCCATGTCGCTTTTGGTTGCTCAGATGGTGCTGTCACTAATTTCATTCAGCGATACAGACAGACAAAGCGGAAAGGCCAGTAACTATGGTTCCCGGGCAGTCATTGGCGACGAATGCTTTGGGACCTGTGGTTAATAGACAGACAATGGTCAGGCGACTGTCCTCAAGGAATTAGCCCTTACAGACCTTGCAAAGAACAGTTATTCACAGCACAACATCGTCGTCAGAGACTGAGATGGGACCAGACCATACGTCGCTGCCAGCGACGAGACTGACAGACGGTCGTCTTCACTTACGAAAGTCTTTCTGTTCTGTACTGATTGAAGACAGCTGGTTTCCCCCGATAGGGGAGAATGGACCTTGGCGTGTTGTGTTCAGCCACCACTCTATCTAACCCCTATTGCTGCACTGGCTCATCAAACCGTTGAATATACAAGCCTCCTGTCCAGTGTAAGGTGCCATAGAAGTGAATTTGTCAAGAGTAAAACGATCAATATTGTAAAGAAAATCCGTTACAGTGAATTCGTTCCGAGTAAAGATTCATCGTGCCGTATCAATAATTAAAGTAACAAGTACTTCAGATACCCAGAGGTCTCTTGATTCGGACAATAGTTGAGACAAAAACGCATTTGTCCGGGTAAGAGAGGTTCGTGAGTTCCGTGAGGACTACGTACTTACTGAAATGTCTCTGAGTGTCGTTACAACCATCCTGTCATCAGTTTGACTGAGTAAGTCTCTATTTAGGGCAATACAGATTCATCGGAAACATAAACATGAGTAACAGTTTTCAGTTGTGCTCCACCCGTGAAGATCCGTGTTAGAATTAATACTGATGTTCATTAAAAGATACTCATGCTTGTTGTAAGCCAAGAGTAACGGAGTTCGGACTCGCTGACTTGGTTGGCACATGACATCTTATTCCAAATACTTGGTTAGATGTCCCTGCTGTTGATCACTGGATTTTCTGATCGAGACTCAATTATTTACAGATAGTGAGTGGGCTTAGTTTTACGTCGCACTCAGCAACATCCCAGCTATATGGCGGGTGTGTGTGCAATAATCGAGTCTGGGCCAGACAACCCAGTGATCAACAGCATTAACATCGATCTGCTCAACTGGGAACCGATGACATGTATTAACCAAGTCAGCGAACCATACCGTTAGTCGCCTCTTACTGGAAACATGGGTTACTGACGGCCAATATTCTAACCCGGACCTTCACGGGTATGTTCACATACAGCCCCATACAGCTGGAATATGCTGAGTGCGGCGTAAAACTAGACTCATTCACTCACTGTTTCTCGAAGCACAAAAGTTGCAGAAATTCCTGTGACATTTCTACCTTGGAAGTTACCTAAACCTTCTTTTAAAAATAGTTCTGCTAACCTTAAAACAAACATTACATTGCAACTGTAATCCGTTTCTCACCTAAAGAGCATTTAGTTGAGTCACTTGATCTTAAGAAGTATAAATAGTCCATAAATCACGTGATGTAATGCACATATATATGACCTGACACATATATGTCAAGAGTGATTGATGGTTACGGGAGCATGTTTCAGCATGTTGATAGCATACAGCGCCCCATCATCGCAAAGTTAGGGTGATACATGTGTCATTCTGTAATCGTTTGCGTTTATATATCAGACAGTTTAACTCTACCGTAAAACTTTAAAAATATGAAAACCTTGCTACTGGCGAAGTAGGTCGTTCTTTTAGCTTGTGTATGCTGATTTTCATCGTGATGTAGAACTTTTCATTCTTCCCTAGCCTGTTAGTGAACTGTTTTAAAACAATTCATATTTCCAGCAGAAATGTTTCGATTTGGCTGTCAATTAAAGTCTAAAACGGTTGCAGATGAGACCTTTCTTGTGGTAGGAATAATTTGTCACAAACACTCTGGAAGCAATACATGTGTTGGGGGCGGTTGGTTTAGCCATGAGGTTAAAGCGTTCGCTCATCACACCGATGATCAGGGTTCGATTCCCTATTTGAGTACAATGTGTTAAATCTGCTGCTGATGTCTCGGCGGATATTGCTGCAATATTACTTACAAACATGTAAGACCATACACATACATATGTTGCAGTCAGATTGTGAAATCAGTCATTTCGTGAAATGGCAAAACATTTGAGTTATTTCGTGAAATGACTAAGAGGGTCAGACATTTACTTAATCATTTAACAAATCCCCCTTAATCATTTCACGAAATGAATGAAATGTTGTGCATTTTTATGTATTATTTACGTCAATCCAATATCCGTCTTTTGTCTGTGAAATATGTGCAATGAAGAGACTAGATCTTAGCTTGTGGTGGAGGTGAGTGAGGGAGTTTAGTTTTACACCACACTCGGCAATATTCCAGCGATATGGCGGCGGCCTGTAAATAATTGAGTCTGGACCAGAAAATCCAATGATCAACAGCATGAGCATCGATCTGCGTCAACCAATTCAGCAAGTCTGACCACCCGATCCTGTTAGTCGCCTCTTACGACAAGCATAGTCGCCTATCTCGGCAAGCATGGGTTGCTGAAAGCCTATTCTACCCCGCCTGTGGAGAAGGTAATAACTAAATGATATATATTGCATCTCACAAACGTTGCTTATATCATACATGTCCTGACTTGTCGATTTCATCGGAAATCAAAACACCCACATGTATATTTACGGAAACATGAAGGGGTGTACAGCGCTGTCGAGAAACGGATGACCTGTTTCTACCGTGGTTTGTAAACATCAGAGCAAAGGTTGCTATTGTTTTGAGCTTCTCGCGTGCTTCCCGCGTGACCCACGTGCATTGGTTCGACGGCTCGCGTCAACTGACCGGAAACACTCGTGGGACTATTTAACATTAATGTCGCCAGTAGACAATAGCCTCCTCGTCGTTTAAGTATGACCCTATGTAGTTGAGATATAAAAATGCAAAAACTGCATTGTTACCCTTAATAGGCATTTCTACCAACGAATTAGAACAGCTATTGTTATAGCTGATCTTTCAATGATGGTTTACATGTGCTTTTAATGGCAACATGCTTTGCAAACCAATATTGACCTTCCTCCTAAAACAAATATAGAATCGATGGTAAAATATATTTAATAGGAAAAAATAAAACAAATGAAAGATTCGGTTCTCAACGCCTCCCCGAGTTAAAAGGTTTTGCAGTTTTGCATCCTATTCCAGTTATATTAGTGTCCGCTTATTTGGGGTGGAAAACCCGAAGTAATAACAGTGCCCCCCCCCCCCCCCCCCACCCCCCCCCCACCCCCACCCCCCCCCCCACCCCGTACACGTACACACACAGACACACAGACAGACACACAGACAGACACACAGACACACACATACACATTTATTTCAAAATATCTAATGACCAGATTGAGGTTAATGTTCAGCATTGTCGGATCCAGGGGTTTGGGGATGAGGTTCCACGGGTTTGGACCACCACCTCACCCTTTTTAAATTCCTGGATCCGCCTATTTTGACGTGTGTGTGTAGTTAATTAACATTTCGTGGGAGGTGAGATGGGCAATCAGTATGAAGTACTCTGTAATTGTATGAAGTGAAAATATGCAACGTGTTGAACCAGGCTGAAAGTGCGATTATCATCGTGACTCACCAGAATCATACCACAGATTATCTTTCGTCGACAAAAAAGAACATTTGTGTGCATTGGTTTCGTTTCAGTCAAGTAGGGTGTTTCAACTTTTAGATATTTTTGTCGATTACTCATGACCCATTACAAAAGTACAGATTGTATTGTAGCAGGCAGCCAACAAGGGCGTCTATTTCAACATCCACGTCATGTTAGGACATGTTGTAGATATCAAAAACCTTGTTCATTTCATTGGTTATGAAACAGGCGAGGTTGAACGAGGATGGAAATACCCCGGGCATATTGCCAAGAATGTTGGTGGGTTGAGTCGTATGTATATCCAGAATTAGTTCGGTTACCAGGGACTGTGGCGGTAGATGTCCAACACGTCTGGGCCTATTCGGACACGCTGTCACTTGAAATTGACATGTCATTTCAAGACCCTGTCATATGAACAGCGTTCATACATGTAATGATGTGATGTAGACAAGCCTGTACCTTTCACTGTTCCGCATCAACGTGTTCGTACATGTTTGATTCGTTTGAAAACATGTTAAGATATTACGATGACTGTAACAAAATGTGCTACTTTTAAAATTTCACCGATTGGCTGACCGTAAATAGACGAATTCTCTGAATAAATGAATTTCTGATTTGCAACGGAAATCCTTGAATTAGGGACACTAGATGTGATATATACATTCTGGCATTAACGGAAATAAAGATGGATTGGAACAACATCTTCGAAATGACAAGTCTGTTTGGGTGTAGTTTGAAGATCGTTTTCCTCGGGAAATATTTGTTGCACGGGTGTTGGATAGCCGTGCGATCAAAGCGTTCGCTCGATATGTCGAAGGCGACGGTTCGATTCCCCGTTTGGGTTCAATGCGTGGATCGAGTCTATTTCTTGCGTCCCCAGCTGTAATATAGGTGGACTATAGTCTAAAAACACGAAGTTAGAAACAAAT